>NW_021680966.1:281288-329633 GCF_001412515.2 Diachasma alloeum
TTCATATACAGATGAAAATTTGAATTCCTCAAAATATTTCATCATAACTCATTTTTTCAAATTGGAAATGGAAGCCATTTAATGGAATCTCTACTCTGGCCTTCGGTGAAATTTTTTAGATTCATGGTCATTACCGATTTCATTTGAAAATGAATGAGGTTGGTCCGATCGATTCGATAAAATACCATGAGGATTGTTAAGCCCTCAAGTTTCACTCCCGAAGACTATTTCAATTGTTTCACTTATCATTCCGTGTAAGATCAGTCTATTATAACAAACAATTTAAAACCCATAATTTTTCAAAGAATCGATGTTTCTTACCTTAAAATTCTAATTTGCGGAAAAAATCCTAAATATTTGCTTTAAATTGTCTCATGCTTTCGAACGAAATGGGTTTCGTAAAATTCTTATCGATATTTTTTCTCCCTTATTAGAAAAAATCCCCCCCCCCCCCCCCACGGTAGTTAACCTCCCCGACACCACTCCTGGATCCTGTCCCAATGGTTTTCCTCATCATTAGCCGTAAGCTTCGTTTTGTACAGGAAAAAGTTTGAAATTTTGCAATTCACGAAAAATCTATTTTTTTAAGTTTTAAATTTCGATAAAAAAAAAATCAAAACAGGTATTCTGTATTTTTTCTATTTTTTCAAATGGAATTTATCCCATGGGATTTCCATCAACAGTTTTTTTTCTATGAGAAAAATGAATTTTCACAAGGGTAGTTTACCCTCCATATTTCACCCCCCGGAGACGGTTCTAATTCGCATTTTCATCATTCCTTGTGACCTTCATGATGCACTGCAAAAGAGTTGTTCAAAAAGCTTCCTTATGTGTGCAATCGAAAAATGACCCCGAGAGGTGGTCAACTTCAGAGAGTACTTTCACCCCCTAAAACCCAATATGGGCAGCTAAAATAAATACGTGTCCCTTAGTTTTGGATCCCCTATAACATAATTAAGTTTCATCGAAATCGGAGGGGGACACCTGCGTAGTGTTCCTTGTCAGTTTAATTTTAACCTTATCTGATGTATCTTTATCGTTACTCGCCAAAATTATATCATCTACGTATAATAGTGGAATTAGAAATTTTTCCTCACTGATGCAAGTGAACAGACACGGCTCAAGATCAGAGTTCACGAGGCCCACACCGAGTGCCACTTCAGTGAATTTCTCATTCCACCCTTTTGGACTTATTCGAAGTCCATAGAGAGATTTCTCTAATTTGCACACCTTGGTCTCTCTCTTCTGATCTGAGTGATGAATCCCCTCTGGGATCTCCATGTAGATTTGCTCATCTATCTCACCATTGAGGAATGCGGTTTTCATATCTGATTGGCAGGTGTCTAAGTTGTATTTCTTAATGCTAGCAAATACGGCCCTAACTAAGTGCATTCACGATATCGGAGCATATGTTTCTCTCAACTCGTACACATTTCGATCTTTAAAGCCCCGTATAACCAGTTTCGCCTTGTATCGCGTCTCACCGTTCGCTTCTATCTTGCGTTTAAATACCCACCTAGAGTCAATTATATTAGGCTTCTGTCCATTTTGATTACTAATCGGTCGGTCTACAATTTTCCACACTTCATTTTTACTCATCGATTTAACCTCTTCTTCTACCGCCAGTGTCCAACTGCTTTTATCGTTTCTTTGCATCGCGTCTTTATAGTTAATTGGATCTGAATTAATACCGGCAAGAAGAGCATGGTAGACCTCATCAGTAGACTCGTCCAGATTCAGTCCATTCTCACCTTGTGACAAACAAGCCAGAAATACTCCGGCTTTCAAGCTCGCATCGATTGGCAAATCTTCAAAGCTTGAATTCTGCACTGACTCACTTACAGATTTGCTCACCTTACATGCCTTAAGACTTGGGGTTTCCTTCCTTGGTCTGCCCCTCTTTCTCTTCGTCTCTCTCTCCGATTTGGACGTTTCATTCAAATCATTCACGTCTTTTTCAAATTTTATAAACCATTTGTCTTTGTTTGTCACTTCTTGAACTTCTGGGGCGTTCTTAATCTCCCCTTTCTTCTACCTATCATCATAGACCTGTTTCTTGTTAAATCTTACGTGTCTACTTTCGTAGAATTTTCCTTCTTCTGGTTTCAATAGTATGTATCCTGTTGGAGTGTATCCAACCAGAATACCTCTCGCCCCTTCTGCCCTGAATTTCGGTCCTACCTTTCTCTGTACTTTCATGTACGCTAGGCTTCCAAATCTCTTAATCTGATTCACATCAAAGCTATATCCCGGCGCAAACTATTCCAGTGGAGTTCTCTCTCATTAGATTTATGAGGAGTTTGATTGAACATATATACAACGGCAGACAGAGCCAGATCCCACATATTCTCCGGCAATTACGCGTCGAACATGTAGGTATGCACCTTTTTCTGGATTGTCTGGTTGTATCGTTCAGCGACTCGATTGTGTTCTGGAGTATCAGGACTTGCCAGTTGTAGTTCCATGCCTAACTTTTTCAATACCTCAACTGTATGTCCCCCAATTAATTCCGTACCTTGATCTGACCTAAGGTGGCACACCTTCGCTTCGTAACCCAATACATTTCTTGCCACTTCTAACAAACATTTCAAAGCAGTGACCCGTTTCACTTTTAGCCTTCATCGGGTATGCTATTGCAAATCTCGATTTATCGTCAATGAACAGGGATATACACCTGTATCCCTTTGGATATGAGCTCGGAGATATTGATCCCATTACATCAGAGTGTATTATCTGCAAGGATTCTGTTGCTCGCCTTCTCACCTTCGGAAATGGGAGTCTGTTAAATTTAGAAGCTAAACACACTTCACACTCCATTAATGACTCATCAAAATTCACGCCTCTTAGTTCTTTATTGTCCGGGAATTTTGATTGTAAAGCTTTGAGATATGTTATCGATGCATGACCGAACCTAGTATGCCATAGTATGGCCTTATTATTACGCTGAAATTTATTTTTTTCTGCTCCGAATAAATCGAAATCCTCAGTCAATTCAGCTGGTTGGGCCTCATCTACATTATTGATCTTTCTATCCGGAATTGAATAATCAAAATTGGACTGTTCAAATTGATTTTTAATCGGTTTAGGGGTTTCTTTACTATCCGGTTTATCATCTCGCCCGACTTCGGATTGCTCATTATTTCTCACCTCTGTAGACCCTTCTTCAATCCGTTCCTTACTCTCAGTTGGAGTTTCCATTGCCGAAACCGCATTCTGTTTGGCTGTTACACTTCGCGTCATCTGTGTTCTCACTTCTATTCCACCACCTACCATATTGGCTATAACTCGTCTAGTTGTACTTTTCTGTAGTTTTCTATTGAATGGACTGTACTTGTTTACTTCCAAATCTACCATCCAATATGGTTTTCTATACACGCCTGAGATAAATGTCTCGTTTGATTCTGGATTGAAGATATCTATTTTCTGGTCATCTAGATGTATCGCAAGACCCATCTCTGCGAATCGTCTCAGAGACAGTAAGTTAGCCTGAATAGCCTCAGCAAATATTACCTCATCTACTTCAACTTTCTCACCGTTTAACAATTCAATTTCTACCTGACCTACTCCCTCCGTTCTCAAATCCACTTGTTTATTTTTATTCGCGCATTTGATCACACCTTTACTTTGTTCGTCGAGGGACTTAAAAATTAGTTTCGAATTTGTTAAGTGCTCCGTAGCACCAGAATCTGCTAGGAATTCAGTAATAAATTTGTCTTTGTCCAAACAAACACCCATGTGCAATGCCTGACCTTCACAAAGCTCATCATCTACTTCCATGCACTCTCCTGTCTCATTCGAATCTAACTCACCCTTCTCTTTGTTGTCTCCTCCTGAGATTTCGCTTGAGCCCTCCTTATTAGACTTTGTACTGCTCTTGAGCTTCGAGTACTTGTTGTCTCCTTTGCCCTTCAGGTTATGGTATTTCCCCCTTTTCGCGCCTTTCGGGTTATTCGCACCTAAACCCTCTGACCTTCTCTTCAATGACCCACCACCACGCCCAAATCCACGAAAACTATTTCCCCGCGAACTGGTGTGTCTTATGTTAACTTTTGGCTTGTTGTTTGTCTCACCTGAGTTTGGACAATCCTTAATTATGTGTCCGTAGCCTTTGCAACTGTAACACTGAGCTGAGGACTATAGGTACTGTACCATCGGTACGGACCCTATAATGGCATTGTTAAACGCGTCCCTTTTCTCCTCATCGGATAAAGGGGTGGCGTCTGCAGAATTTTCGTAAGTTCAAATCGCCTCCTCGAACTTCCCACAAAACTCGACTGCTGTTATTTTTCCAATTACATACTGCATGTTGAAGATTTCTTTTCTCACCGTAAATGACGATGCATTAGTTTCATATTTTTTCAACTCCTTGAGTTTATCCAGAATGGCTCCTGGATCTTCCAGTAAAACTACTTTAGAATGATAGTTTTTGTCTATGTGATTGATCAATATGTCTCTCACCTTAAATTTATGCTCAGCCAAAGTCTTTTGATCTCCACTGAATTTTACGTTACTATCTAAGACATGCAGCAGTTTGTGAGATCCCACTTCTGACTTAAAATAGTCATAGAAGTGTTCAAATCTAGTGCTACTGTCTAATTTATAGTCTCTTTTAACTGATGGTCCTTTATTTAGGAGCTTCAGCTTTATAGCTTCAGCAACTTCTTTAGTAGTGCTATTTCCATTGCTTCCACTACTTTGACTCTGCTCTTCTCGTCTTAGATTTTCACGTTGTTTTTTGATAAGATTCTCAATTCTCGCTTCTAATGTTTCATCCTCATCTAAATCATGGCCATCATCTGGTAAATCTGACCCATTTCTCACCTTTTGACCAGGATCCTCAGTTTCAGCCCAACTCAGCGGTCTCTCCGTCCCGTAATCGATATGGGAGAGCCTGTCATCCCGGCCGTTCCTCGCTCATCTCTTTTCTCATTTCCTTGATGCTGTCTAGTATTCAGCCACTAGTATTGGTCTGAATATTCAAAACCTTCACGAGTATGCTGCTCACAGCATCAAGTTCTTGGTTTGTTTGCGTGGTATTTCATTGGATTTACCGGGTGGTTTTGTAACGTGGACATTATGTTAACATTAGGTTCCACGTACTCGATTTTTGTGATCTCGCATTTACTTTTACCTGTTTTGAGAGCCTCAATTACTGTCGCTTGTCCCGCATCTTGATCGGCCGACGCACCTTCACTTTCCTCACCCTCCTCTCCGTTTTCACCGTCCTCGCCGTTCTCACCGTCGCTCTCCTCACCTTTGCACATCTCACTCACCTCGGCAGTAATTGGTGGTTGCTCCTCATAAATTTTGAGCATGATGGGAGGCTTATTGGCGAGGAGCTTCTGCTCATGCCACTCCACCAGTAGTCTCCACTGGTTCTCTGTCATCATGCTTTTGGCTGTTGTGATAAATAAAATTTATGAATATTAGTATTATCATTTGTATATTGTGCCCTTTCACCGACCAATCGAACACAAGTATAGTCAGCTTCAGGACAGTCAGACACAGACGAGATATGAATACAATATCCCCTTTATGCCCGATAGAGCTGATCAATTTCCACGCACTGAACACAAGCACGCTTCCACTGATTACCCCGTTGGAGCAACCAAACTTCAGATTTTATTCTGAATTTTTAACTAGTATTTTTATTTAATTTGATCATTTTCAGAGCTTAGTTAATTTGTGATTATATTTGCTGACTAATATCCTCGCAAGCACTTTGCTCGCATGCATTTTTCATCGTAACTCTCCTTTTTAATTCATCTCAACTCACCAAACTTATAACACTTAATTGTGTCTGTTCGTATTAACACGGTCTCCTCTACTACCTTGAGGACGACGTCCTCTCCATTGTGGAGTTCATCAAATCCAAAGAGGAACGTTGATTGCCTCCACAGCTCCCACAAGTCGTCACCTGTAGTAGTTGCTGATTTGGGCTTGTTTTTATTTTTGTGCACTCTCGCCTTATTTGTATTTCGCATCAACTTCAAATTTGAATTTCCTTTTGCCGCCGGCCGCAGATGCGCGCACGCTCGCGGAGAGCCGCGTGACCCCTTCTCTTTTCTACATGCCGCCATCTCATCATTCGCTCGAGCTTTGCGTGTGCTGCTTAACTAAAGCCACTCCTCGTCACTATCCCCACCAATGCTGCGCGCGCACCCACCACGTTAACCGACTCTCTATACTGTTCGCGTCCCTCACCGATTCTCTATGTATTGGACGCGTTCCTCACCATGTTACAACTCTCCCAACTCATCCCTCAACATATATTATTCCCACCTCTTTCAATCTATTTTTATTTTAATTTTCTTTGGGATTTTCAATTCCCTGATTAAATATTTTATTTTTCTCCCGGATTCACGTTTGATGGTTTGGCCAACGTTTGTTATCCACCATCTTGTCTCCCAACGTCCACCTTGTTCCCGCCAATCTCTTCGCGATGACGCAACCCCTGTTCGTTATCTGGGAGACCCTTACCAACGGTATAGCATATTCAACCATACTTACCCCTCTCTCCTTCTGGCTTCTCTATCTTTCCAGCCTTCCCTTGCCTTTTCTCGCCAACTCCGACCATCAGACACTTAGCACTATGTTCCTGAGGGTTTGTCCTTATTTTTCACTATGACTTTTATTTTTCTTTGAGATTTTCAGTTTTTATTTGCACAGTGGAAGCGTGCTGGGCCCATAACCTGTTGGATGGCGGGTGTGGACACAATAAATGGTACACGGGTTTTATTATTAGAACACTGGTTTATTGGTTAAAGCACGTCTCGTGTCTCGTCGTGTAGAGTGTAGAGTGAAGAGTGAACTCTCTCGAGTCACAACCTGTTAGAGACGAGATCGGCGCATGCGCAAGATCCCGCCTCACCATGACATATATACATGTATTAAACTATAAACGCAATTTTAGTGGGACCGGGAGCTGGTGCCATCTTTCCAACAATTACTGTTACTTTTACTTTGTTACTATCATTCTGCTACTACTAGTGTTATTATTACTCTGTTACTATTACTCGACAACGTCTCGGGGAAAACTGTGGAGCCTCGATTTTTGCACGTTGCATTCTCAATCTTTGTTTACATCAGTACGACCACCGACCCCGAACCCTGGGCATTGCGAGTGATCAAATTGGAATTATTATTATTTCATTTTCGCAGCTCCTCGGTATTGCTCTTCCTTTGGAACTTGCCCTTCGGTCCCTGTGTCCACTCACTGTGGAGATCAGTGATCAGGTGCGTGCTTTGAATTGGATCCGAGCCCTCTCGATTTGACCCCAAGAGATTTTTCTCAGGGTCTCCACTTCTTTATCCAGGGCCTCTCGTACAAAATCATGCGGGATTAGCATTTGTTCTCACCCCCACGTTGCCTCGATGGTTGCTTCCAATTAACAGTAAAGAAGGAAAAGGAGATCATGAGCTCCCCTCGAGACTCAGGTTCTCATTTTTTGACTTTCCAAATTCAAAACTCGCGATAAATGTGACAATTGTCACATATTTTTTGTTTGATTATTCGAAGAAATGTGTAGATGCAATTGAAATACCGCTTCTCAATAGGTAGATTAATGGGAAATATGGGTTAGTTTTGCGGTTTCGGTGGAGGGTCACACGACTAATAATGATGGTTGTACTCATGTGAATTGCTAAGACCGTTTACGTTCATGGATAATATAATTTTTGTCTGCATAATTAAATCTTTTGTTCTTTCGTCTAGTGATTGCTTTATGCATCTCTGTCCCAAGACTCCTTGAGAATACGGCTTCAGAGAGGAAAATCAAAGTGAGTAGTGCTTATCTGGCAGAACTACCGCCTGATCATTCCATTTTTAATGATTTTGAATTAAATCTTCAGTTTAACTTAAATCAAGCGCTTGAGGATTATCGAGTTTGCATGCTCACTATAGTTTTTTTTTCTGCGTCCAGCGCTGGACAGTTGCTACGTCATAGCCTTTGATCTCTCACTGCGTGTCAGGACGTGATGAGTGTAGTGTTCTCATTCCATCTTATGAATTAAGCTTTCACTCTCTTTCCATTTCATACCTTTTGGAAACCTATAAATTCGGGAATTTTTCGCGTTAAAGTTAGTTCCTTACAGGTCGTTGCCAGCCGGAGTTGAGTTAGTTCCTTGCAGTTCGTTGCCCGTCGGAGTCAAGTTAGTTCCTTACAGCTCGTTGCCGGTTGCAGTTGAGTTAGTTCGTTCAGTTCATTGGGAGTCGTTAGCCGATAGCTACCCCTCCTACTCATATCTTTGTCTCCGGTCGATGCTCGTAGTGAGCCCACTATTGCATTTTGTTCTGATGCTTTCGCATAGGTGACTAATCTCGTTGTTGAGTAATTGATTCCTTTTCCCTGCCGTATGGTGCCTACGATTATTGTGTTTGTTTTCTTTATTCGACGGGTTTTACGATTTGTGTATCGTTTAGAGTTATTACGTATTATTGTTGGAAATTATGCTGGCTACAGCGAGCTTCGAGCTCACCTTATCGATTTTGTTGCATACGGATATTCCTAATCTCATTGTCTTTGCAATCCTATAAGTTGATAGGTACCGCAGATATCGGTCTAGCGATTGTACTACATGGCTATAGTGCGAATTAATTAAATGTTTTTAAGTCCTAGAGTATTCGCGTCATCTGTGTGAGGCTGAATAGAAGAATATTGTGTGCCGTTCTGGCCAGTACGAGGTCAAGGTCGAGTTCCGTTGAATGTAAGATACAGTGTTCGACGTATTCGACATTTCGTGTATTGACTACGTGTTCTTTCGTTAACGCGAATCCCAGGTATTGTGTTTGGAATTCCGGTATATTCTCAATGCGTATATTGCGTTGAATCGCACCTTATTCTTAATTATAATTAAATTCAATTAATTTAGTGAATATTCGGAATCATTGTTTGTGCCGGTTTTGGCCTTGTTACTGTGGGTTGTGTTTTCAGAATTATTCAGTTGTGTTAACTGTCACGTTTCCGGTGATTTTATAGGGATAGCAGTTCAAGAAATTAATTTGTTCTTTGGTTTTATCGCTTCGGTTCTTTATCTGCTCTGCATTTATTGACTCAGTTAGGTTTTTTCATGTTTTTGCTGTCATTATATAATTTGGGTATAATATTTCTCTCTCTCTCAGCATAAATCATGTTCTATTCCTTTGTTTTTCCTTGAGTTGAATATTATATCGATCATTAGATTTTTTAAATATTTCTTTATTGTGAATTTGAGAACATCCTTTCCTGTGAATTCGGAGACAATGTAGACCTCTACATTTCAGCATCAACTTTCAGTTTTTCGTGCTTTATTGTTAAGAATAAGAGCCCAGTAACTCGTTTTCTACTTGAACCTACCAATCTCTTCGAGCAATCTTTCACCTTTCCCTTGGTCCTTTAGTTTTAAGTTTTCTACGTGTTCATTTTTGACTATTCGTTGGATTTTCTGCTTCAAAGTAATTTTTGAGTTTTCTTCAGTTTCTGACTTCACCAAGGAAAAAGGGCGAGTTAACGTCGCCCCCGGAAAACTTGGCCCCATTACAACGTATCAATTCATCTTGATAAGTGAACTTTTCGGGGAGGTATTTAAAAAATCTTATTTCAGCTGCTTCATCGCTGTATAAGAGACAAAATAAACAATGAAAATATAGAAAAATATTTGTGTGGGAAATATTTGTATCGAAGGGAGATTACGCCGCAACTCAAATTACACCATTACAATCAAAAACATGCATCTTAACGTAATCATTGTCTAGTCATATGATTTTTAATGATTTCAGCATCAGCAATTATTACCCGCATCATACATCTTGTGTGCCACAACGGTCTCAAGTATTGAAGTAACATTCATTAGCAAAAATACTCATATGACAACGCCAATTAGCCGATTGGCCCACGCTGCTAACCTTTTCACAGATAACCTAATATTTTCAATTATCTCGTTTCCTACTGAATTTATTCAGTAGGTTGCTGTACATCGCACTGAAATTCTAAATCTGGCCTCATTTATATGAGGATACTCATATCCTCGAAGACCAACCAATGCCCAATGTTGAAATGAAAGAGATCACTGTTTTCTCCTCTTTGTGGCTACTCCATCAACCAGCTCGGATCAAACCACAGGTACCGAGCGTACCGACCGAGCCACATCATCTTACTTACCTTCCGATGGAGCACCAACCATACCAGGAGAGAGAAAGCAGAAATTGCTTTCACGTAATTGCCTCGAGTAGCTACAACTGTAGCATGTGATATTTTGTACTGACTTATGATTTCTATTATTGACTATTGTTCTCAAGTATTGTTCCAACAATAAATATTATTGTCATCCCTTGATTTGTTGAGTGACACATTTATTGGCGACTCACATTAACTCGATATTGCTGACCCGGACGTAATCACCACGGATTCAAAGGTATAACCTAAAAAGCCCCTCTTTTGCAAGGGTTCAGCGAGCTATCACATCGAGCGCTACGACAGAGAATAAACTCCATTTGGTTGGAAACGCTATACGTCAGAAATTTCTGATAGATTTTGGTTACCTCAATCTTCGCCTACTTTTTTAAGCCTTTGTTGACTAAAATTCCTACGTTTAATGATACGTATTGCCCCGTGTCCCACTTCGGAATTTCCGCTGAACTCAGCAACAGTGTCTCCTCGAGTTCTGCTGCTGTTGTCCAACACTTGTAAAATGTTTCAAATTTTAATAATTTCACCAAGCGCTGAATCGGTTGTATCAATCCTAATTCGAAACGAATTTTGGCTAATTCCATTGTTAATCTCTCGACACGAACCGCAAATGCGTTAACGCTCTCGTCTGTGCCCTGCCGAAGGCAGCAAAATTCCAGATGTAATTCTTTCAAAGTTCTGACGTCAGCATTTATCTCTTTTGTGCTCCTGTACTCAGACTCCGCCAGAGTTATGTTCTTTTTGCTGCTTGGTACTAAGGGAGTTGTACTTTCTAGCATTTGCAAAATCTTGATTTTCGTTATCAAGTAGGGCGATGACATCCGTCGCCGCCTTCATGGCCGCATTCAATACACCGACTGCTGCCAACGAACCTGATACGTCTACCAGTGCTGGTGCTTCGACGAGTTCCTGTTGCCTCTAGCACACCGGCCAGGGCTTCCTCAATAATTGACACACTTGCTAGTGTTTTTGGGACTATCTCAATAAACTTTATCTCTCCACCAGATACACTGTGAACTTCTTTGGAAACTGACATATCTTCCAGAGCATCACCGAGTCGTTGTATACCCACAGTACTGTCCAGTACCTAAGAGACCGTAGGCTGTATTGGAAATCTTTCAGAATAATTTCCACTCTAACGACAAAAATTCCTGGCTGCAACAAATTCTCCACGAATATGCCTGTATGAAGCCATAACTATTTTTGCAGCAAGTCACAAAAATATTCTTCAATGCCGCTGAATACTTATTAAATACTTATCAGCTGCTCCGGTTCCCCTCCCCCTTTAAGAGAACCAAGTCTGACCGTTAAAATTGAGGACAAAGTCAGACCTCGTACTATTCGGTTGAATAGGTTTGTGGATCCAAAACGTCGCTCAGGACGATTGAAATTCTCTCGTGCTGAGCTATTCTAGGAGTTGATAGATTTCTGTATTCAAAACGTCGCTCAGTACGATTGGAATCTTTCTCTGCTGTTCTATCCCAGGATAGTCTTCTCTCTCCCCCGATGAAAATAAATTTCAGGGGATGATAATGAACTTCTAACCCTCCAAAGTTGACCGAATTATTTTCGTACCCTACTGTAGTCGTCGGCAAGAATTGATCAGGCCCTGCCTTCGAAGACGCACCGCTGCCACCAAAAATGTTAGGGATGAATTCCTGGGTTCTGCTATTTAGGGATAAAACTCCCTACAGTGGGTAGATACTGGAATCCGGTATTTTACTTGGTGGGAAAAGAGGTGGTTATTCATTTAAACTAACCCATAATTATCCAGAGGGATCAATTATGTAGAAATTACAAAGATGATACAAAATAAGTATGAAGCTTGATTTACGTTGACGATTGAATTCCCGAATATTCGTCAGTCCAACTTATATAGTAATTAAGTGTGTCAAGTTACGACACTGGTAAACAGTGTTGCAAATAAATGCTGATTTTGTCAAATAACGAGTGGAGCAGCAGGTTTTCCAAATAGGAAGGTGAAAAGAAGGGAGTGCCTCAAGTGGTGCTTGTCGAACGACATTTTTATTTACTATGTTTTTTGAGGTTGTGTTAATCGGACCACAATCGCACTTGAGTGGTTTGACAGCTCACAGACGGCGCTTCAAAACGCCCTTTATTGCGGGGAAATTTGTTAATTCAACGGGGTGTTCTAATCAACTCAATCTAGAGGCTGAGAATTAAGTCATACACCTAATATATAGGGGACATTCCATGTCAACTCTGCCACCCCGGATTTTTTTTTGTCTGGAAAAAATTATTTGATAGTTGCATTTTAAATTACTATATATAGATAGTATTTGTGCCAAATTTCATTCCCCTATCATTTTTTGTTCCTGAGATAATGATGACAAAACTTGGAATTTTCAAAAATTCATAATTTTTAAACGGTGCATCTGATCTGAACGAATAAAAAAAGAAAATTTTTGTTTTTATTTGTACTTCGAGAAAAAAAATACTCCCGAGCCATGAATTAGCTTCTTCACAGATTTTTCAAGGAATTTTTACGTTTCTATTTTTTTTCGTCTCTACGGCCTTCCAACATTCGATCGGAATAATTTGTTTCTGATAGAGGACGTCCATATATGATGTAAAAAAATACGCCATCATGAAAAAGACGACAATTGTGCCGAAAAAATTTGTTTTCTTAAATTTTTGTGTTTTTTCGCTTTCTAGGGGAGCTGCCTAGTTTTTACCAAGAAATTGATGGTCCAATCAATACTTTTGGTTAATATATCATAGAAAAGAGATACACTACCATAGAAGAGAGAAACGGTGCGCCGCAGAAAATTGTTTTCTCTGAAATTTTTGCGTTTTTTCCACATTTTTATAATATTCAACAATAACAATCACTCTGGAATAACTTTTTTCAATTGTTCGAAGGGTCACGATATGGGCAATATTAGGAATGATCTTTTCAGCATTATCAAGTAGAAACAATTCGGAAAAATTGATTGAACATTACTCTTTCGGTGACAATACACCTATAACATAAGACAGGAATCCTCAACGTTGTTTCATCTGAGTTTTCTTCGGAAAAACCTCCTCATTGGCTGAGGCAGATTAGCGTTTTATCACCACTTGACCTAGTCTTGGAATGAAACAATGATTCTTCTGAATAGCAGGAATTCCTTTAGCTTTATCGAATCTTTGTTTCAATTCTGCTTTAATCTTGTCGTGCTCGTCTTTGGTGAAGAAAAAAACGTCAATCCCAGTGAAATGATTCTTAGCCCATTGGAACAGAGCATTTGGTGTGAGCATTGGTTTATCATCAACTGTTTGCAGGCTTTTGCGTCTAGTTTCTCTTTTCAAAACTGCTCCGACTCCATCGCATGCCCCTTTACCATGCGCGGTTGCGGGAAAATGAGCCTATGCGTCGATGCCGAAATCAGCCTTATGATTCAAGAGATTAGCCATTTGTTAACGATTTTTGTAATGCTGAGCAGCGCCGTCTGCTACATAAATCATTTTTCGAACATCACCACAATTTTTCTTTACATGCTGAATCAGAATTTTCTGTACCAAATAAACAGCAACATTTTCGTGGAGTAGACTGTCTGATAAGATAACTAAACTCTGATGTTGGATATCATCATCTTCACGGTAGTAATACACCACCGGGTGGACTGTACACTGATCATTATTGTAATGAAAAGATTGAACAGCATCTTGAGCAACAAAACAATAATTCTCAGCAAAATCACAGTGGACAAGCACTTCTCCTTTATCCAAATTTTCTCTTCGTTGCTTCACAAAAATTGATTGCTCTAGAGCGATGAAGTGGTGGGGCTTTATTACTTTCAACCGTTCAGCAAGTATATCAACGCATTCATTCACCGGAAGTATCTGTGCTTGCAAGGTGCACCCGTCAGTACTTTGCCATACTCGGAAGTCGGTATTTTCAATCACAGCTTTGGAGAGGAGTCGGCAATTCTTACATTTATCCAAATGACACGCCGGCGTGGGATTTTGACACATGATTCTGCTGAGACAATCTTTGTAATCTGTCATTGGTCATAATGAATCCTCCGTTAGAACCCGGAGATTGATAGCATCTAATAGCAGTTTACAATTTTGGTGGTACGTGCAAACACATACCACGTGTGTGCCACTCGCTCTCGCCAATATACATTGCTCAGGTCTTAATTCTGCTAACTTACTGAAACCAACTGCAGCTTCTAAGTGAGTGGCTTTGTAAATTTCGAGTACTTTCAAATGTTCGAGTACCATTTGCTTCTGTTCTACTCTTTTCTCTCCATTAATTTTAATCGATATCTAATGTTTCATCCCGGGCATAGTTATAGTTAGAATTAGATTTCCTGACTCTGATATTACTTTATTTTTATTTTGTATCTATTGTTTCATGTCGTAGATATATTGCTATTGGAAGAATCATTTTCAATCAATTTTTCCAATTTTTTTCTACTTAATAGTACTGAAAAGATCATTTCTGATATTGCCCATTGCGTGACCCTTTGAACAATTGAAAAAAGTTATTCCAGAGTGATTGTTATTGTTGAATATTATAAAACTGTTGAAAAAACGCAAAAATTTCCGTAAAAAAAATTTTCTTCGGAGCACCGTTTTTCTCTTCTACGGTAGTGTATTCCTTTTCTATGATATATTAGCCAAAAGTATTGATTGGAACATCAGTTTCTTGGTAAAAAATAAGGCAGTTCCCGTATGAGGCAAAAAACATAACAATTGCAGAAAAAAAAAATTCCGACATAATTGTCGTTTCTTCCAGGATGGAGTATTTTTTTCACATCATATATGGACGTCTTCTATCAGAAAAAAATTATTCCGATCGAATATCCGAAGGCCCTAGAGACAAAAAAAAAATAAAAACGTACAAATTCCATAAAAAATCAGTGTAGAAGCTAATTCACTGCACGAGAGTATTTTTTCTCTCAAAGTACAAAAAAAATTTTTTTCTTTTTTTATTCGTTCGAATCGGATGCGCCGTTTATAAATTATGAGTTTTTGAAAATTCCACGTTTTATCATCATTATCTCACGAACGAAACATGATAGGGCAATAAAATTTGGCACGAATACTTTCTATATATAGTAGTTCAAAATGCAACTATCAAATGATTTTTTCCAGAAAAAAAAAAATCCGGGGTGGCCGAGTTGATATGAAATGCCCCATATATGAACGATGCCATCAAATCTGTATATGAAATTTTGCCGCAAAATTTTTCAAGTTCTGCTTTGTTTGTTATCCAACATTGCAGGTGAAAATAAAAAAATTACATATTGAAGTTTTCTTCAATATGAAATCTTTTTTTTTATAGCTCTCCATTTTGTTTTAAAAAAGACAAGTGCCATGTTCCAATTATTCATTTTAGTACCACACCGTAAGAAAAAATTTTTTTTTTCATTGTGATGTGTAGAAAGTTGCCTAACTAAAATGTATTTGGACAATAATAAATTTCCTTTGGATCATGTTGAAATGTATTTCGGTATTTATTCCTCTAGCGAACTGAGGAGTGCAATAATAAAAATGAAGGGAGGATGTCGAGGGGTTATAATTGAAATGAAAGTATAGCAAGAAACTATTCAACGAACACTTAGCACTAATTGCATATGAGAACAATCTAAAATCTCACCAATGCATTCGAAAAAATCGAATTTAAGAAATTGAAACAAACTTGTACACAGGCACTGAGATACATTGAGAAAAATTTCAATAGTGAATTCACCTACATGGGAATTGTCAAGATTTCCATATGAAAATTTCAATCTATAAAAATCACAGTATGGTGCAAAGTTAATTGGAATATGCCATATTTGTTGGCGTTATTACTTCTTTACACAGAGCAAAAAAAGTTTCTAAGCTTTAAAAATAAGTTTATGCCTCTAGCGACGAAAAACCGCGATTCTAACCTCGCTTCGCTCGGTTAAATCGCGGTTTTCAGTCCTCGAGGCATAAAATATCGCGTGCCACACGGCAGTAAAAGTATTTTCTGACTCATGTGATTATAACCCTCGCCTTCGGCTCTGGTTATAACGTCACATTCGTCAGAGAATACTTTTACTCCTTAGGGGCACAATATACTATTCTTGATTCTAGAAACCATGGTTTCTAACCTTCATTTGACTAGAATCTAGCAAATATTTTTTACAGAGTAGAAAAGAATCGTATGAAGTAAATCTCCACAGTTGCAATCCATTCTAAACCATAATGTGCTAAATTTGAGAAAAAATATTTTCTAAAATCTCGATTTTGTTTAAATTATTGAGACGGGGGAGGACGAATATAGGGGGCGGGGATACATGGGATTAGAAAGGGATACATGGGGGGCGAATATAGGGGGCGGGGATACATGGGATTAGGGAGAATTCTAATTCTCTTAGAATTCTTTAATGCCTATAGGAGGTTAGGCGGTGTTTAAGGTGAATTTGAGAGTGGATTTCTGTGGTTCCCGATAGCTTAGTCGGTAAGAGTGCCCGGCGCGTATCCGGGAGACCCGGGTTCGATTCCCGGCTGGGTGAAGCGGAAATTTTTTCTCTCTAAATTCTAATTCTCTTAGAATTCTTTAATGCCTATACGAGGTTAGGTGGTGTTTAAGGTGAATTTGAGAGTGAATTTCTGTGGTTCCCGGTAGCTTAGTCGGTAAGAGTGCCCGGCGCGTATCTGGGAGACCCGGGTTCGATTCCCGGCTGGGTGAAGCGGGGGGCGGGGATACATGGGGATTATACATGGGCGGGGAGGGGGGTGCGTAGAGTTATAAATATACAGGGGTCAAAACTGAGGGTCATGAGGGTCGAATGTGAGAGTAAGGAACAAAGGTCAGGTGGAAGGGTAAAAAAGGGCTCACAAAAGTACACAAAGGTCAGAAATAAGGGTAACAATAAATAAATGAGAGTCACAAGAGATGTGAGGGTCTAAAATACAAGTGAAAATGAATACTCACAAGATTTGGGCGTGATGTTCAGAATTAGAAGCAGAAATAAGGTTCAAAAACGAAGATGAGAAACAAGGATTAAAGCTGAGGTTCACGAGCGTCAAGTGTGACAGTAAAAAATGAGTCAGGTCTGAGGATGAAAAATACGAGCCACGAGAATGAAACTCAGAAAAATAGTTTTGACTCTCATTTCTGACTCTTATTCTTGTGACCCTTATTTTACACCGTCCCACCTGACTCATTTTTAAGCTACACGCGACCCTCGTGACCTTTATCTTTGATCCTTGTTTCTGACCTTCATTTTTTACCTTAAATTTTACTCTTGATTCAGACCGCCGCGCCTAAACCCCGTAACCCTATCCGTAGTTTAGTCCTTCACGCCGGACCTTTGTAACTCCATTTTTGTGACCCTTAGTCTCGACACTTATTTCTGCGTCTCATACTTGTGATCTTCATTTTTCACAGTCATCGGTGAAGTGATGGGGGTCACACGTATAGGTCTGAGTTTCCTGCTGATGTGCTTCTTTCGTCTCCTGCGTGCTTGCTGGTGTGTGTACGTGTCGGTGAGCTCATGGTTATCGACTTCGCAGTTTCTTCACGGTGCTCCGCACCATTCCTCTCGTCACGAATCTCCAAGCAGTCGGTGAGCGCAAAATTACGGGAAGAAAATTACAAACAAAAAAAAACTATCAAATGCAAATCAAATGAAATGTGGCCTCCGGCGATCCGACTCCTGATTGGTGTTTATTCTCTAATCTCCCCCCAATTAAATTACGGTCAGTTTAGGCGAGGAGAGTTTACGACATTCATCATGTCACAATATTCAGGGTTCGTCGACTCTTCTTCGCGGACAAAATTGTCCCGACCAAATTTCTCCGACTTCTCCCACCCCCGCACACAAATTTTTCTTCCCCGATATCTTGCCCAAAAACGCATTCTAAAACTGATTTTTTCCCCTTCCAATTTCTTCCAAGTCTCCCCGAGCAATGTCATTTACATAGAAAAAAAAATTCAATATTAAATTTTCCTTAATAATGGTCCTGAGTGCGTGGGTATAACATTACCAATTAACAAAATAAAATGCTCTCACAACTGTTAACAATAACGTTAAGAAGGGATAATCTTTTTCAAAAAAGACATGAGGGGAAAACTTTGAATTGAAAAAAGTCCAACTCAAAATATCTCGAATGAGAACAAGTTTCAAGGGGAACGCCGACAGTCCTAGTAGAAATTTCATTGCGCAGAAACGTTGCGGCATAAGTTGGCTAATCTGTATGGAATTTTTATGAATTTTGAAAAAATTGAATGTCGTGAGAAATGATTCATCCGAAGTTTCATATTTTTGATTGACTTAATTTAAATAAAGTATTTGCTGGAACTTTTTTTCTGACAAAAATGAATGCATCGCTCCCTATCGGTCGCATCCTACCAGCGAGCTGGGGGCGCAGCCCCTTAGTAGGGGTTATTCAACAGTTGTATGAGTCATATGAAGGTATAACAGAAGGGTCATCAAGGTTATAGAATTAGTTTCAGGAGAGGTTTTCCGGAGTTCTCGTGGGATTATTAGGAAGGTCAAAAGAGGGTCGGATGTAGAGGTACTATAGAGGTCTTACGGGAGCCTCCTGAAAGCGTTGCATTGATCTTAAGAAGGTATGAAGATGTTATAGAGGTCATAAGGAGGTTTTATAGGGAACTTAGAGGCTTGCTCGGAGTTCGGATGGGAGAATAACAAAGGTCAAATGGGGTGCGCATAGAGATCTGATGGAAACTTGTAGAGGCTTTGCGTTGATGTTATCGCACTATGGCATCCATAAGATGCCCATAGCGCCATAGCGTCAACGCAAAGTCTCTAGAAGTTCCTCGTAAGACCTCTACATGGACCCCATTCGACTTTTGTTAAATCATACCCTCATACCCTCGTTAAACAATGCAAAGCTTGTAGCAGGCCCCCTTAAGACCTCTATAGAACCTCCCTGTTCGATGCTCTTTCAACCGACGTACTAATACTTTTTAGTGATGCCGCGAGACATTTCACGAAACCTCACGATGTAGGATTCGAGGTGGTTGTGGATCGGGAATGTATCGAATCATTACGCGAGGCAAGATATGCGAACTAGTAATTAGTATCTTGTCAGAATGATATGTACAGTTGAGTCAGTATGAATGTATATACACGATGAGATGGAGATGCCCACCGAGTGGCGAGAGCCACACGACTGTTAACGGGAGTGATTGCGACACGTGAGGTGTCCGTGTGTTTTTCAGGTGCGCGTGTATGAGAGCAGTGAATTACGCGTCTCTCAGTAGATGTAGCGAGGCGCTACATGACTCCCTGCTGTAGTAAAAAAAAACGTAGCTTTTTAAAGCTGCAACATAAAGCAAAAAATTAAAATGAACAAGACAAGGTTCAAGTAGGCGCTTGAGAAAATGTTGTCGTTGATGGAGGTGACTGCGGCACCCTAGCTGCTACTAGGCGTGGGCTGTTCACCGAGTTGTTGTCCCAGAGTCCAGGTGTTGATTCGCAGGAAATACACGTGAGCTCCGTTAAGATGAGCGACAGGGCTTGTGGATAATGAGAGAGGCCGGTGAGTTGGCTCTTGTGCACTCGACAATGTATAAGCGGAGAAGCGTCAGTGAGTCGATATATTGTCTCATGCTGCCATCGGAGCAGATGAACGGCAGAGTTTACTTTCCTCTCTCCCTCGCTGTGGGATGAGGTGCGGTGCTGCGTCTCATCCCACATTGAAGAGAGTGAGCAGCAGCAGTCCTCGGGGTGATGAGATGAATGCCTGTGTGAATGCTTGTGTGTGTGAAGGCAAGCGTGTGTATTCCTCTTCGACGGTGCATAGTGGAGTGGTGCTCGGTTGAGTCGGCAGGTGTGTATCGGACGCTGCAACAGGAGAATATGTGTGTCTTTCGTCGACGGTGTGTTGCATTGTCATCGGAGTGAGAGGCCGATGCGAAGAACTGCGGGTGAGCATGACCAATCCTGCGTGGCCCGCGAGAAGTCCTGATCGCTGCGTGTTGCCTCGTACCAACAGAGTACTCGATGACTCTTGGTGGTAGAGGTGAATACTGACTGTGTGTGTAAGGATTCAAATGACTCGAAATCCTTTTATTGACTGGACGTGAAAAATATTTGGAACACCATAGCCCTGGACGATCACAAAAATGAAAAATAAGAATATTCTTAATGGAGACTAACTGCTAGAAAATATTCACAAAAGTGGTTGCCCTCTGAATAAAGTAATTCAAAATTTTTATTGTAGCACTAACACAGCACAAAGTCCATTGGGTGCTCCGCAATGTGTCAGCAGGTGCGAGAGAAACAACACTACACTCGGTACATGTGCACTGGACCGCGGTAATTAGCGAGGCGGGAATCACACGCACTATTAAACTGAACTGGGTTGCCGGGCGACCGGTGTGTCTGATTTGCGTGCTCAAATCGCTCCCTCGCGCAGCTCGCTCTGCTTACAAACCCCCAATGCGATGGGGAGTGTGCAACCGAGTGGGAGTGACGTCTTCCTTTTCCAGAAAAAAGCTACAGCAAACGCCTCAGTTCAATTAGGTCAATTAAAAAAATGTCGAACTTTGAATAAACTATTTTCCATACATTTCTTTTTTATAATTCCTAAAAATTCCATACAGGAAAAAAAACCATTTCTTTATACATTTACGTTTTTCTGACCTCTGTTTCTGACCCTGATTCCCGACTCCTATTTCTGTGTCTTTTTTCTGACTCCTATGTCTGATATCCTATGTCTGATATAAGCCTCCAAGCTGCATGATATTATTGATTATCGACTCAAATGAATGTACTTAAGGGCGCTACTGATCTTCTTTTATTGAAATGAATGAGTTGGATTTTCTTCGGTGACAGAGTTAGACCTAGGGTTCGTAAATTCATGTTCACAATGGACATGGAACTTCCGATGTTCCTAACTCCTTCATCAACACATGAAAAGCTCGTATAAAGTGCAATATTATCGGCAAATTCAGATACAAGGACGCCGGAGGGAGTTCTCTTACAATATCCGACACGTAAATTGTATACAGCAAAAAGGAGAGAATTCCGCCTTGGGGAACTCCTTTGTGAACATGACGAGATACCTCGTTTGTATTAGAAAAGATAGTTCCTTCATACGTTAAAAAGTTAACAAACTTTACCAATTGTTGGGGGCATCCTGTTTCGGCTAGCTTGGTTATCAACATTACGTTACCAACATTATCGAAAGGAGACTTGACGTCAAGGAAAGCTGCAAGTGTCTCTTTCAAAGTGTTTCTTTCGATTGTTTCAACAGGTTTAGATCAACAAGTTGGTCAAATTGTCCAGGCAAGATCTACCCCTGCGGGATCCACTTTTAAGGGCAGGAACGATATTATTACTCTCTATCCACCATTCTAATCGATATTTAAGCATTTTTTCAAATAGTTTGTAGATACAGGATGACAGTGACATCGATCATACTCCAATTCCACTAGCTTTAGGAGTAAAATTAACAAATTTTGCAGATCAGATTCCCAGACAGGAATGCAATACATTTCATTGAAGAGATCTAGTAGTATTAGTTTTAGTTTCATAGGTAGATTTTGCAGCAGTTCATAATCCAATCTGTCTATGCCCGGAGCAGGCCCATTTCTACGAGACTTAATATAGGGTAATAATATAGAGTAATGGTCAGATCCGAGGAGTTCATCGTTAATTCGATATTAAATTTTATCAGAAAAGAGAGAATTGGATATAATAAGGTCAATGTTTGATTCGTTGCTGCAATCAACACGCGTAATAGCGTCAGTATTGGGGATAGTAATATTATTATTAATGACAGAGCTGAGTAACCACTGGCTTTGCGTATTAGTATCTCTATAATTCATTACTATCACCAACTAGTAATGATTAGTATCACCAACTAGTAATGAATGATCATTTAGATTTGAAAAGGAAATTAATTTATCACACATGTCACCAGATCGGTTTCATCCGGGGGCCTGTAGAAACCAAAAAGCTTGAAAGTCGGTGGAAAATTGGCGACAGCAAAACTCACCACTTCGGCTATCTCTTCTGAAAAGTCGGAGATGTCAATTCTTGTATACGCTATACTTTTCCTAAAACCAAAATAAGTACCTCTTTCATTAGTATGAGAGCCATCTTGTCTGAATACATTAAACCCGGGGATTCTGTATTTTTTAGTGTCTCTAGAACTTAGACGGGTTTCAACACAGATTATGATGTCACGAGACTTGCTGAGAACTTTTAGGTCATCGAAGCGAAGAGATGAGCTATTGCAGTTCCAGTATAGTATTCTAAGCTGTTTGACACATCTTTGTTGTGGTTGATTGTTGTTATCGCTCGTCATCAATAAGGAGATGGGTTACTATTCTGAATTATCCACAACAGCCATATACACTTGAGAGAAATTTCCCATAGGTAATTCTTCTGGTCGTTTGACCATTCCCTTTATGCGTTTGATTAGGGCTCGATCATCTAAGAGTTTGCTAACACTGGTTAACATTCTGATTAGCGCAGGGATGTCTTGTGTGAAGCTCATGGCCACCGGTGTAGGATCCGGGGCCGCGTGAGATCTAATAAGGAACATTTTTAGTTTTTCCACGGAGAGGGAATATTTCCCAGAGTGTTTGGTTATCGGAGAGTCTATTGCGTTGACATGTTTGTCTATAGTATCTTCCATTTCACTTATGCTCACTGTTGTTTGGTTGTCCGTTTTCAGTTTCTTGTTTTGTGACGGCTTTTGAGTAGTCACACTTGTGGGATTGTTTGGTGTTTCATGATGTACTGTTTTGATATTATCGTTAGTTCTTCTATTTTCATTTTTCTTCTTGTTAGTAGACTGAGTACTAGTGCAAAGACTGGCTATCGATCGACTGCATTTTTCTCCAGGGAGAGGGTCTTTTGTTACATCAATTATCGTCTCTTCGGGCCTATTACCATGTTTTTTTAGGTATATAAGGGACAGGAATGTCTTTGTGGATTGTACCGGCTGGGCAGTCCCGTGCTAAATGTCCTTTATTTCTGCAGATGAAACAGGAAATTGAATCCGTAGAAAGCCAAATCTAATAATCTACGTTGCCATGGTGTATTTTCAACTTTTCAAAGAGGGGTAGCTCTGAAAGTAGAATTTCTACCTGTCGGTTGCATAGAAGATGTGTGAAGCCGACTTCATTTACTCCACCTTTCAGAGGGGTAATAGAAGAGGCCAACGTAATTTCAAGTTCCCCAAATTTTTGTTCAATGATGCAGTTAGATACCCATGGGAACATGTTAGATATAACCACTCTTTTTTTTGGAATGTAGAAGCGAATTGGAATTTCAATGTCACTTTTTTAAATCTTGGACTCCTCCTCGATAAGTTTGTCCACTAGTTCCACCGTGCTCAGGACGAAAAGGATTCTTTTACTGGATGTGTTAGTAGCAGACTTCATATTAGTAGGATTCACAACCTTTGCCAATGCAAATACATAGTCTCTCACTGTAATACCGTCGTGGGCTTTTAACACTATTGCTTGTTCTTTTTTCGGTAAGATAGCTTCCTGAATTACTTGGGAGTATGTTACAGTAAAGGAAGATACTAGGTGTTATGAAAACATGATGTGCAATGAATGGTGTTTCCCCTGTGAACAGAAGAAACATCATCGTGGGAAAAAACTAATATATCTGCTTTTGAAGGAGATATATGCACTTAAACACTGAACCACTGAGCTTACAGTACAGGCAGTACGAATCTAACTTGTATAATCGCGGAGGACAATATAAACAGGTCTGGTTTCTTCCGAGGCCCAGCGTTGTAATGGGACATTTCAAACCTCAACGTGAAAATGGCTAAGTCTCAGAACAACATATTACATAACGATGACGTGATGATGACGTCACCGAGAATCACGCCATACCCCCACCATAACATTACGTAACCAACGGGTATATAAGCCGAGGCAGATGAGAGCCAGGATCGATTCCTCAACGGACGATCCAACGGAACACATCCTTTAGTATCTATTCCTCTAAACAGTGATAGTCTCTGTGGTATCTTCCGTTGTAAAACCTTCAAAATATCCCAACAGAGAACTCACCAGTTTACCCAAATCCACGAGTTGAAACTCTAGCGGAATCACTCCTCTGGACATCTTCACCTCTGCCCCAACGATACTTAGTATCTGCGTGGACATTGGGTCCCTGAAGCTCTCCAAAACCCTTTTTCCAAGAAGTCTCACATGTCGGCCCCAACGAGACTTGCTCTCCGCGTGGACACTGGACCTCTGTGAGATTCGCAAAGACCCTCTCCGACTTTTTCTCATACGTGCCCCAACGATACTTACGGAACTGTGGACACTGGGTCCCTGAGACACATCCAACGTCAAAAAAGTCTGTTCCAATGAGACATAGATTCTGCGTGGACTTTAGGACCTCTGAGAGACGATTGCTAGAAACTTCTCTCCTTGAAGACTCATACTTGCCCCAATGATACTTCGCTATCCGCGTCGACATTGGATCCCTGAGAATTCCTCAAACACACACTGCTATCCCAATACGCCTATTCCAGTACTAACGGACATCTCTACGGCCAAGCTTGACCCACGAGAATAGTCTAGCGGGACATCCTCTCCTCCTCTTATAAAAAAAAATCACCAGCAGCTATACGAACTCCCTTCAGAATTACTTTCCCGAATCCATCACCGACTAACCCACTACTCTCTCGTACATAGCGAACGCAGCCCTGAATCTCATAATCACCCGCGAGTCAGTCTCGATTCAGAGTTAACCATTACAGCGTAAACTCCGTTCATAAATTTCAAATCCGTAAAATAACGTTTTAATTGATAGGAAAAAATAAAATTGATAAATACCCTTCAAGTTCAATGATTATTTATGGGAACGATATGGTTTTTTCTTGATTATTTGTTATTATCCGTGAAATCAATTAATATGAATAAGTGGTTGTTTTAATAAAATTCATTAAATAATCACATGGATATTTAATTAAATCCTAATTTTCCAATCAACAATTTGAATCACTTTTTAGGGTTTTCCACAAGTTAGATTGACAGGTAGAGATGAAAATGATGGACGATGAGGTGCAAATGTATGGTATATATACACGAACACGTACGGACACCAGGGACTGTCGGGGCGAGTGTGTCTTTCTTTTCTCTCCGGACTTTCTTCACCGTTCCTCGGCTCTTTTCGTCCATTATATTCCTTTCCTTATCAGCGTGACCTCTAGCTATGGCTGCTCTCTGAATCTCTTCGGGCCAGGGTGAGAGAAGGAAGGGAATAGCGGGGGAATTCACCTCGTCACAAGATTCTGAAAAGTAATTTTTTTCAATGTTTGCCAAGTTATTTCATCATTGTCTCATCATGAGTATCAAATGCATAGTAGGAATTGGTAACAATCTCTAAATTTTAGGGTTGATAAATGTAGAAAAATGAGATGAACAAAATGAGCCTTATACACAGGCAGTTATGGAGTTACGGATTCAAATGGACAACCTTCTCTTAAGTGGCTAAAAAAAATTGAAATAATTGAGAGCTATAACCTAATATACTGAATGTGATGACGGCAGTGAAAGTGGAGCACCGACGGAAATGAGAGACATATTTCAACTCTCTGCACCCATATGATCTTATGGTAAAATGGATGCCTATTACATCTCTTACATCTTCTTTACTCATTTTCGTGACATCTAATTCAGGTTGCAATCAGTAGAAGAAAATTCATATTTTTGAGGTGTTGACGGTTGGATTATATTTTCCTCATTCCCACGTTCTCTAGATGTTTCTCTGGATCTTAGTATTCCGTAAACTTTAGTTCAAATTCTTCTATTAATGTGATTCTATCTTCTGCCGAATTCCACCAATCGTGTGCTCCGTTTTTCAGACCATAGCTTGTTATTGCTTTGGGGTTTATTATGACTTGTTCGATTGAAGCTTTTCGCCTGCATGTAGATTCTTAGATCCTTAAGGTATTTTGCAGGTCTGTCTTTCTTATTGGGATCCAATAAGGGCAGCTTCAGATCATTGTTTTGAGTGACAAATGTTACCGTTAAAATGTTTGTCGAATCTTTGTCGACGCTATATGCTACATGGAGGTGTAGTTGTGGTTCCCGTCACGTGGGACGGGAATTGACGGGAATTGATGGGATGTGATTAGTAAGTAACTGTAAGTCGAATCGTTGTCGACGCGGCTATGCGGCTTTTGCAGTTTTTTCAGAACTTCTTGTTTTCTTTTGAGATACGTGCTGACAGTGCATCTACAACGGTTGATTTCTAGTATTTTCATTTCATCTAGGATCTTTTTATGTTGTTTCGCGGTAAATTTTTCGATTCTGGTCGTTTGCGATGCAATCTGTTCGGCCAAGTTCCTTAGGAGTGTCTTGCCGCATTGTGGTGAGTTTGTGAGGACTTCTTCTTCTTCTTCTTCTTCTTTCTTCTTCTTCTTCTTCTTCTTCTTCTTCTTCTTCATATTATTATTATTATTATTTTTTTTTTTACACTCGTAAATGAGATCGCTGAACGATCCTCGAGGGTTCCTACTTCACCTCCAAGACCGCCCAGCAAGCTAAGCGATACAGACTTTCCTAATCGCTCTACAGTAGTGCTCCCTCCAACCAGAGGGTGAGCACTACTGCAGTCCAGAATCGTGCTGTCTAAGTAGACGGAGGGATCCAAGAATGACCGCCTTCTGCATTTGGCCAGCCAAAATGAAGGCTTGACGCCTATATGCAGGGATAGTGTTCAGCGCAAATATGAATGACTCTTTCATTCCCCAAGAGAGCCAATTATCAGGACAACCAACTTTACTTTAAATCCCCGATTCATTTGACGTAGCTCAAACAGGAGTGGCTGGTATTTGAGCCGCTTCTCCTTTTCTTTCACTATGATGTTGCTCTCAGCCGGAGCTGAGAACTCAATGACATAGATGATTTTGTCATCAAAATCGAAGAGGACGATGTCAGGTTTCGTCGCAACGATTGGCCTGATAGTCGCGAACGAGAAGTTCCAGTAAATCTTACACCTCTCGTTCACGACAACGGACTCAATATCTCCTGGAGCGTAAGGTAGCACCGGCGTTCTGTTTATCCCATAAGAGTACCGCAATGACGACACCTTGATCATTGGATACTTTATACACAAGCGGCGACACAACAGCAGAAATCCGAAAATCCTGAATCGAATATTCCCGGAACAGCTTAGCCGCTTGGCCCTTCGCCGCGTTAGACAACTAACGAATCTTATGCCTAACTCTATCATCAACAGCAAAAGGATCATGTGGATGATGCATATTATAGTATTCAGCCTGATGTTAAAATGCTTTATCCAAGTTTTCTACAATTAAATCATATGATTCCGCCATCCGATTCATACGCTTCGCCCAGCGTTTAGCTACTGGTACAACAATAGGATCATCTCCCTCCGTCAATTTACGAAAGAATAACGATGGTCTCGGCTGCCATCCAAAGTTAAGAAACGCCAGCGACAAATGCAATGAACTATGTCACGCGTCATTATACGCGAATCTAAACTCGGAGAAGTGCTCATCTCACTCCCGGTGATCCTGACCAACAAAACAAATTATCATGCTCTTCAACATACGGTTCACCCTCTCCACCGGGTTCGCATGAGCATGATGCGGTAGCGTTAATCTATGCTGGATCTCCAAGGCCACGGTAAGTTCCTGCATCGGATTATTTGCAAATTCAGTACCATTATCCGTTAAGAAAATTTCTGGAGTACCATACCTACACACTACCATATCCTCAAACGCCTTCAATATCGTAGGACCATCGGCCTTTCGGATCGCCTGTACTTCGATCATCTTCGTAAAAATGTCTTGACAGACCAAGAAGTACTTAAAACCATCTTTGGATGAGGGAAACGGACCCATAATATCCGCTGCGACAAAAACCCAAGGCTCCTGCACACAACGCTGGCCCATTAACCCCACAAGTTTCTGTTGAGAGACCTTCGAAGTCTGACAAACCCCACATCCACGACCGAAATTCTCAATATCCTCACTCATGCCAGGCCAGTAAAAGGACAATGCCACTCGTACACGCGTCTTTTCGATTCCCAAATGCCCTGCACAAAAAGATTTATGATTTTCAGCGATAATTCCGCGACAATATTTGCTCGGCGGTACAAGCTTCCATGCATCTAAATCCTCGGTAATGGTCGAGACCAACGGATTCGGCTTAAAAGGATAAAGTAGATCATCGTCCACCTTCCAACCTGTCTACTTCTGCGGATGCTTCTCCACCTCAGCCTTATGATAAACACTAGCCTGCCCTATTCGGGCGAAGTCTCGTAATTTCGGAACAGGAGTATGCGTAATCAATGACTGAGTGCATGGGAAGATCGTGGATTTTTTTTCTGATTTTTCATGGCTTTTTTAAACGCAGCATAAACAATTTAAAATTCTATGAAAATATCTGACTTTCTGGCAGTTTATAGCTAAGGACGTTGGTGAAAAGTCAAATGACTTCATGACGGTCTTCGGACAGGTAGCCAGAGTGTTCATCCACTGTAGGGACATATTTCAGGTAATATAGGATGGATATGCATGCGCGCACTCACTCAACTGTGTGAGGCATAGGAGTATCTCTCTCTTCCGTTACAATAGGGAAGCACAGAAAAGAGTGGAACTACAGCGAAATCGGAAGAACAATGTTTTTACCATTGTTTTTTAAATTTTCTTCCGTTCTGCAGCCAGTCTAGGATACTGACTATCTAGTGACAGACTGAAAATTTCTATAAACTGGACAATTATAGCCGTTTTTCCAAAAAATTTTGATATCTCGGCATTCGGTAGGAATGAAATGAAATGTTTAATGGTTGGATTAAATGTTTCATAGCCGGCCCATTTTTAATTTGTCTACGACCATTTTACTTCCATCCACATCAGTATCTTCTCAACCATAGAAATTGATAAGAAAATAAGTTCTTTGACCGAATGAATCATTTTCGTTACGAATATTCTTTCTTATGAACTTTCTCTCCCCTGCCTCTATCCATTTTATTTATATTATACAGCGTTTGAAATATAGCTCAGTAAATAAGTCACGGAAATTCATAATGTGCATACAAATTTATCCCCTTGATTGGGAGCTAATACAAATTTTTCTCAGAATGGAAAATTTGGGTATCTACATCGGAGATTGGAAGACGAAAGGACGAATATTATCTGCAAATCAGGTGGGCTTTCAATCTTGAGGTATCCATAATACGAAAAGCCGATTTTTGCGCTCGTTCCTCATGCAAATGCTAAGGGCGGAGTCCACCATTCATTTCCTTCCTCTAATGGACTAGACTCGTATAAGCATCAAAGTGCAGTCATAGCAGGACTTTCCAACAGTCGACATCAGAGCAATAACTAAGTCAACCTTTTTCTTGAGTTGAATATTTAAGAAAAAAAGTGTAAAAATGCCGAAAACGCGACAATCTACAGAAATTCCATTAGTCGGTAACGCGAAACCGGAAATTTATGGAAATCAACTGCCTTCTAACAAGGAAGATTTAGAATGTTACTTTTATCATACGAGACATGGTACACCAAAACGCACTGCTCGCGAAGCTCTCAAGTGTGTAGTGCAAAAAAGTGCTCTATTCTGGAAATATGCAGGAATTCCAATCATCGATGAGTCATGCGCAATTGAGAAGTTGGAAAAATTAGTGCAACACTATAAAACTATCCTTAAGTTCGGTGTTCTCAAAGATAAATATTTAAATTATCAAGTGAAAGAGATTGATTTTATATCTATTCTGGACGATTTATTCGATATTGCCCATCAAAAGCAAGTGAAAGTTTTGAAGAATGATGCCGTATTTACCCTCTTGAATATCCACCGCGAAAAAGGACGAAATGGTTGTTTGGATACAATTATTGACACGGGGACATGGATCGCTGATTGTCTACAAAAAGCAGAAGCAGAAGCAAATGGAACAAATGAGTCATCAGAACAAGGTACGTTGGTATAGTCTAATTTCTATCACGTTAATAAATTTACAGAGGTCCAAAACTATAGGAATTTGATTGAACAGAAGGAATTGAAAAGGAATGAAACATTCGTATCTTCGAGCTACAATATTTTGTCTTAATAATTACATTACTCTGTAATTAACCTCAAAAAATAATTCCGACAGACAGAGCTGGGATAGCAAGGGATATTATTCAAAAATCTTGATTTTTTATTCCAGTTCAACAAGGTGGAATCGCTATGAATTACGCGAATTATATTTTCGGAGAGGACGAAGACATTGAAGAACTTTTGAAAGAGTTTGAAGGTACTGATATTGATGATAGAGAAATCGATTCCGATTATGAAGTTCACTCAGCGCCGATAAAATCTAAAAAACTGAAGATGCTGACCCTAGATATCACGGCAATTTTGGATAGAGCCAAGATGAGCGATCGCATGGCTGCATTAGTGTTAGCAGGCACTCTAATTCAGAGTGGTATAACTCTCGACCATGTCCATCTGAGCAGAGAGACTGTTCGTAAAAATCGACAGCTACATCGAGAGTCACTAAGTCAAATTATCCGGCATAATGCAAGAATAAGATCGTCCCCTATTTTGAGTGTCTACTGGGATGGGAAACAACTATCGGCACCGGAAGGTAGATTTTTAAAAGTCGATCGTGTCCTAGTCTTGGTGTCAGGTCAGGAGTGGCACCAGTTACTTGGCATTCCTAAACTGGAACGAGGAACTGGAGAATTGCAAGCACAAGCCATTCACGAGCTATTAAAAGAGTGGAACCTTACCGCTGAAGTATGTACCATGGTTTTTGACACAACGGCCAGTAATACAGGCACATCGAATGGTGCATTTTACTCGAGAAACGTCTTGGAAGGGATCTCTTGTATTTAGCGTGCCGTCATCATATTTTCGAGCTTCTACTGAAGACTGATTTTGTATCTTCAATGGGATGTACTTCCGGTCCAGATGGGGCAATTTTCAAAAGGTTCCAAAGGCAGTGGACCAAAATTGATAAAGAGGAATTTTCACCCGGAATACATGACGACATGGTGAGAGAAAGACTGCCTCGAGATTTGACAAAAATCCTCACTTTCACCGATAGATACTTGAAGCTTAGTTATTATAATTAATTATGTATATAACTCATCCTCATCTACAGTTCATGAAAATTCGGAGAGTTTAACCGTTGGGGTTAATGGCATGTTTTTTTTTCAATTCCATAGAATAAACACACTCGCAGAAACTACAGGGAGTTCCTCGAATTGGTGCTGATTTTTCTGAGGGGAAATGTAGCAAAAAGAAAACAATTCCGAGCTTTGGGTCCGATTCATCATGCTCGGTGGATGTCAAAGGCAATTTATTCCCTCAAGATTTTCCTGTTCAGAGATCAATTTCATCTGACGTTCAAAGAAAAAGCAGGTCTGATTGATACATGCATTTTTATCGTCCTTCTGTATCAGAAAGCTTGGTTTACTGCTTCAAATTCGGTCGGAGCTCCTAACAATGATTTAGTTTCGTTGAAAGAATTAGTAGCATATGCAAAGTGTTCTAGCCGTTCGTCATCAAAAGTTTGGGAAACTGTCTTTGATAAGTTTTTGACCCATCTATGGTATTTATCAGAGGAACTAATTGCTTTGGCTTTTTTGATGATAATGTGAGTGTAGAATGAGAAAGATGTGTCAGGCTATCAAATCTCGTCCTGCCGTAACAAAATGTAGAGAGCCAAGAAAAAACGGAATGAAAGATGTAGATTTGATTCGTAAGTTGAGTATAAATTTATTAGTTAATGAGAATACAATTAGATTTTTTGAAATTTTAAAAATAGATCATAGTTTTCTCGATGAGGATCCAACCACATGGGAGACACGAGACGATTTTTCTAGAGCCTTGAAAATCGTCAAATCTCTTCATGTAACAAATGATATCACTGAAAGGAGTGTAGCTCTCGTAAGTGAATATAATGATTTGCTTACAAGAGATGAAACGAGTAAACAAAATCTAATGTTAGTTGTACAAAAGTTACAGAATCATCATCGGGTTGTGATAAGGAACATTTGGAATTTTCATTGACAAAATATTTGAATGATAGATCCACAGAAACTTCAGGTGATACAGATTGAAATTTAGTCTTGGCACTTATTATTATGTATTGATTTCTCATTATATTTATCATAAAATTGTCAAATAAATGATAAAACTTCTAAATATTGAGTAAATGATTAGCCAAACCTAAATTTCAGTATTAGTGCGTAAAGTAAATTTTTGCGCACGACTGCCGGCGTAAATTCGTGACTTCGAGCACTCGTTGATGAATAATATTGTTCGATACTGCTAAAATATGTTTTCTTGAAAAAAAAAAAACTTCAAAAAAACACTTCACGCATTCGTATCGAAAAGTACTACATCTTTGCACTTCCCATTTCCTTCGATATTTTTTTTGCATGAGAATTATTGTCCTTCCTCAATCGCGATTCAATAATTTGATTCTCACTTGAATTGAAATTTAATATTGAATTCCAAATGAGCAATTCCAGAAATTCGAGTACCTTCACTTTAAATTGAGATATTTTTTTCAATCGAACTGTGTTGGAATTGTCATTGAATGCAGAAAATCACGATGAAAATTTAGCATTGAAATTACGACTAAATAGAAAAATTTAACATTAGAATTAAAAAGGTAGACTACGATAAACTGAGGGTAATAAAACGTTTGGTCCCTTTTGAGGAGAGGTCTAGCCAGTTGGCTGACCCTCTCCGTTTGAGGTATATGGCCTTCATGATGAGGCCGGATAATTCGTATACTTGCCACTCTTCAGAAATGGACGAATGTTCTTTTGCATTTTTATTCCATTCAGAATAAGACAACATAAATACCAATTTCTACGATGACGAAAAGATAATTAAAAAATCATTTGATGAGGTTCGAAATGAATTCGTTAATAGTAGAACGCTACCAGACGTTCCTCAAAACCCGTCATTTAAGCAAAAATCCTACTTGCCAATTCAGTGAAAAATGAAGTGAAAATCGCGATAGCTTATCTATTCTGTTCTTCAAGCCTCAGGGAATAGCATTTAAAACATATTAGCCTGAATGTGAGTATTTACTCACTCAAATGTCGAATTTTTGTTTCATCCTCTTGATTATAGGGATAACCGTATAAGAATTTTGAAAATCTTATGTTGCCTGCAACAGTGTCCTGAAAAATCTGAAAAAAATCCTATTGTTTCTTCATCTATTGAACAATCGATTTCATATACTCCTGTACTAAAATTTAAAAATTGCGATGATGCAGGGCGGGCTAATAAACATACCAATCGTCGCTAATTTCCGCTAGCGACAACAGATACTTCTCCAGTACATTCGACTCGGTATTCGTTTTGGCATCCAGAACATTGATCTCCGGTATTCCAGAGTCAACAAACTCATCCTCGTACATACGAGACAAAACATACGCCGTTGGAGACGATAGTTCTAGCCCCTGTCTGTCTGTGACTGCATCCAGAGCATCAATCCTCGGTACCTCACTATCAACAAAATCCTCCTCAAACACACGAGGAAATGCGTGAGGGACACGATGTAAAGCCCTCTTACGATGAACTATATCGAAATCATAGCCCCGAAGATCCAGATCTCATCGACTCAAACGACCCGTAGGATCTTCCAGATTACTCAACCATCTCAAACTAATATGATCGGTCACTACCATGAAATGGAAACCTTCGATATATCGACGAAAATGTTCAATTCCTCAGAGAACTGCCAAACACTCCTTCTCTGAAACAGTGTAGTTTCTCTCCGCAGCGTTCATTGTCCGGCTTGGAAAACCAGGGTTCGGGAAAATTGTAATCTGAAATTACCGTTACTCGATTACTCAGTCACTCAAATATTTGAATGTGAAATTTTTCTATTAATTGGAAAATGAATAACTCAACGCACTTATTACAGATTACATAAGTAATCAATAACTGAATCGCTGTGAATATCCATTACGTTGCCATTCAGTAATCGTCATTAAAAATTCCAAATTATTTCAGTAATTGTTAATGAAAATATAGAATTCACCATTATTCTTTCGATTCGTATTTGATATTCAGTGATTTCACATTACTTGCTTGCCAATTCAAATGAAATATGAACTTTTTACTTCTTTGGATAATCGGTAATTAAGTTTTAATAATACCTATTTACATGAGAAATGAGTAATGACTATCAGACAATTTTCTGTTTCTGATTCAATCTTCAACTGAAATCCGAAGTTATCCAATTCAGTCGTTAATCAGTGTTACTGATTATTCTTTAATTGTTGATTGTTCAACGATTAATCAAATTTTGACTTATTCAATTCCTCGAGGAATCATCAGTGAATCCTATCAATTATGTAATTACACAGGTAATGATAAATTATAAATGTTGATTTTTAAGTAACTAAATTCCTGAAAACCGAAACTGGAAATTTGTGAGAAGGGGGGATTTTGCAAAGCGGCGGAGACGGGGAGATTATGCATTGAGAATTCACAACCAAAGAAGTTGAATCGGTGAGTTTTTCAAAGATATCTAACTAAGGGAGATAGGGAATTTTTAATGAAAATTTGGTGGGCGGCAGGGGGGTGTGAATGAAGAATTCACAACCAAAAAAATTGAGTCAGTGAGTTTTTCAAAAATATCTCCGAAAATAAAGAAGATAGTGAATTTTTACTGAAAAAATAGGGTGGGGGGCAGGAAAGTTTTATTGAATTCTCAATGTGCAACCGATTTTCGAAAAAAAAAGAAAATTGAAAAAAGTAATCGATGAATTCAATTGTTATTAATGGCGATTGATAGGGCTCAATAATACCTACATTTAAAAAAAAGATTCAATTCCATTCATTCATTAGCGACCAACTGAAGCAAAACTTTGTTACATACGTACACACGCATGTACAGACAAGGTCTTAAAATTGCATTTTCGAATTTTTTGGATCATACTGGGTCGATATAATACACAAAACTTGAATTTGAACGATGACAAAGTTATCATTCGAAGGCAGTGATGAATGGACACTGTGAATTTCAGCTCAATTATTTCATGAAAATGACTATAGAAATCAGGAGAATCGATATGAATGTATTGTTCAATTTTGATCGAAAATTCTGCGTTATTTGATATTAGATATTCGTTTCTTGACTAAAAATTCAAATTTTAGAAATTCTCGTATATGGGCTTACTGAAAATTTAGAACTCTATTGAATTTTCGTATCCAATACCACAAGAGCTTCAAAATTATCAGTTGACTACCGTGTTGACTATATAAAATAACAGTCAAATGGTGGAATTCTATTGGCTGAAATTTGGATGGGAAGAATTCTCAGTGTCATTTGAAATTTTACGAGCTTTTTCCCTAAACAAACTTTGTATCGTCCTTTCAGAAATGGATAGGGGTTTGTTCATGAAAATTCAAGTTTTTCTAACAGTAAAATTGTCAAAATCAGTAATAGAAATGAATGTAACATTTTTGTATCACATGCAATGTTGTTACGACATGTTTTGTTTTCGCTTTACGCTTGACCCTCATGACCCTTGAAAACATGGATCAAAAAAGTGAGACTCCAAGAAACTTTTTTAACAGTAAAGTCAAACAAAATGAGTTTTCTTTCTTCCTTTCTAATTCTTTCTCTCGTATACCTTTTATTCCCTCTTATCGCCAATTCTGAAACGTTCTCATTGTAAATCAATCAAAATTTCAATTATTGATTTGGTGAACTTTCTATTCCAGAATTTAATCATTTTCTTCAATAAAAAAATGGATATTATGAACTCGAATTTTCACAATCCAGATTTTTTTTCCTCTGAACACCCTTTATTATATTCGAGCCTCGTCTTCGAGATTTCAATAACTCGTAGTAGTCCGCTTGGGGCTAAATAGAGCCACACGCCTTCAGAGACCATAGAAAAAGTTGGCTGTGGCATCTCGGCGGTGAGGGCTCGCCATCTTATCATTGTTTTCGTATGTGCGCGAGTGGAACGCACGCTTTCTAGAGTTTTCAGTTTGTTTTGTTGTAATAATCCATTTCTCTCCGTTTTTACACAATTTTTTCATAGTCATGGATGATTGTAAGAAGAGGAAACACATAAATTGTATGGAATATCTAAAAATTTATAGTGAAATTGCAAATATTACGTGCATGGGCATATCGACTTTTCCTTGGATAAATAATCCCTTGGAAATAAAGGTAAGCGATATTTCATGTCTTTCAGCCTTTTTAGACGCTCGGGTCAGATCCTAGAGACAGAATCAATCGACGTCAAAGGCTTTTTTAGGCCGAGTTTATTCCTTGTGGAACAACTCAGCCTAACCTCATTTTACGTGGTTCTCCTGGTCCTAGAGACAAAATCGAGAACAAGGAAATGAAAAATGAGATTGTTACAAATATGTCAGATGGATCTTCATCCCTGACATCCAGAACAGTGCGAGTAACAGCTCAGATCCTGTTGTGCTAGACAGATCTGCGCCTGACGCACTCACCTAAGGCTCCAAGCCTTGTTCTACTATTTTAATAGTTGAATCTGCGCTTGACGCATTGATCCAAGGTTCCAAGCCTTGTGCTACTATTTCAATAGTTAAATCTGCACTTGACGCGTTGATCCAAGGCTCCAAGCCTTCTACTACTATTATGATAGGTACATCTGCGCCTGACGCATTAAAGTAAGACTCTCAGCCTTCAATTACAAATGCAATTGTTACATTTACACCTGACGCATCATTCAAGGCCTCAAACCTCCAAAATTCCTGGGCTATTGAAGCCTCATGATGCCCAGATCTCTTTTCAGAGTGATCTGGAAGCTCGTTGGAGTTTCTGGCTGGTCTCGAATTTGTTGAGACACAAATTACATAGATTTATGGAAATATCCACCAAATCTAAATTCAGAGATTACTTTTATCTCCACCGAACCGGTGATCCATAGAGATAAAGAATTTTTAATCCATCTCAAAAGACGCAGGTTCTGCCCTCGTGGCACTGGGGGCGACTCCTCGAAGTCTGCTCTAGGAAGAGAAACTAGACAATCTAGTCCGCTTCCAGAAGTTATGTGGTTCCAGAAAAATACTAAATTTTTAGTGCCCTTGAGACTACAGCTCTAGTTTAATTTTTGTATGGCTTCACATTTTTCGGGAAGCTTGAGAAGATTAAAATAAATCTTCAAAATTGTGTCAAGGTTTGGAGATTTATCCACCTTTACAGGAGAATCTAAATTCATTGGATTCAAAGGAGCATGTTTTGAGACGTAGAGGTAAAACAAACGGTCCAAAAACTTTGCATGCCGCAGGTTGAACAACAGGTCCAACCGGAGGCATTTCCTCAATCGTCCCAATGACTCTCGATCGACGTCAGTGTCTCCAGAGTTATCTCACTTGAGGAGAGCAAGAAGTAATGGCAAAAATCTCTGCATCCATTCTTGAGCATTTCCTTCCCAATTGGAAATTAAACTATTCTAGTAGTTTTATTCTAGAGAGACTGAAGAGTCATAAAAGCCTCTTTAATTCTNGTGGTTCTCCTGGTCCTAGAGACAAAATCGAGAACAAGGAAATGAAAAATGAGATTGTTACAAATATGTCAGATGGATCTTCATCCCTGACATCCAGAACAGTGCGAGTAACAGCTCAGATCCTGTTGTGCTAGACAGATCTGCGCCTGACGCACTCACCTAAGGCTCCAAGCCTTGTTCTACTATTTTAATAGTTGAATCTGCGCTTGACGCATTGATCCAAGGTTCCAAGCCTTGTGCTACTATTTCAATAGTTAAATCTGCACTTGACGCGTTGATCCAAGGCTCCAAGCCTTCTACTACTATTATGATAGGTACATCTGCGCCTGACGCATTAAAGTAAGACTCTCAGCCTTCAATTACAAATGCAATTGTTACATTTACACCTGACGCATCATTCAAGGCCTCAAACCTCCAAAATTCCTGGGCTATTGAAGCCTCATGATGCCCAGATCTCTTTTCAGAGTGATCTGGAAGCTCGTTGGAGTTTCTGGCTGGTCTCGAATTTGTTGAGACACAAATTACATAGATTTATGGAAATATCCACCAAATCTAAATTCAGAGATTACTTTTATCTCCACCGAACCGGTGATCCATAGAGATAAAGAATTTTTAATCCATCTCAAAAGACGCAGGTTCTGCCCTCGTGGCACTGGGGGCGACTCCTCGAAGTCTGCTCTAGGAAGAGAAACTAGACAATCTAGTCCGCTTCCAGAAGTTATGTGGTTCCAGAAAAATACTAAATTTTTAGTGCCCTTGAGACTACAGCTCTAGTTTAATTTTTGTATGGCTTCACATTTTTCGGGAAGCTTGAGAAGATTAAAATAAATCTTCAAAATTGTGTCAAGGTTTGGAGATTTATCCACCTTTACAGGAGAATCTAAATTCATTGGATTCAAAGGAGCATGTTTTGAGACGTAGAGGTAAAACAAACGGTCCAAAAACTTTGCATGCCGCAGGTTGAACAACAGGTCCAACCGGAGGCATTTCCTCAATCGTCCCAATGACTCTCGATCGACGTCAGTGTCTCCAGAGTTATCTCACTTGAGGAGAGCAAGAAGTAATGGCAAAAATCTCTGCATCCATTCTTGAGCATTTCCTTCCCAATTGGAAATTAAACTATTCTAGTAGTTTTATTCTAGAGAGACTGAAGAGTCATAAAAGCCTCTTTAATTCTGGCCCTTACCAATCGGTAATTCCTCCAGAATTTCAAATCTCTGAACTGAAAGGGATAGTCCTGAGGGGCGGATAAACAGGTATGTGAGGTAGGTAAAAGCTCTGTATTACTATCAGAATCCTATTAGGATCAGCTCGTCTCATTGTAACTTTTTTTGGTGAACCACATGATTAACAATGGTTAATTTTTCACATCAAGAGGTCGCACAAATTTATGAGAACTCATAACTTCAATTGAAGGACATGAAAACCCTTCCAAAACTAATACTTTAAGAAACATTCACGGATGGAAATATCTTCAAAGACGTATATTTCCTGCCCCGGTACAGGTGGAGCATGAAAAGTTTCGCTGTTTTGGCATGGGTGGTATTTTTGACAATTCCTATCCCCCATTTGGAATTGCGACTCGTTCTCTAGCTTCGCGAGAGTCATGAGGCCGGTCATGAATCTTATTGATTCGGAGGCTTCATATCATGCAGTTATCTAGATGCTATTTTATTATTGGGTTTCCGGCTATTGAGTATGGTACCAATACAAAATTCAACTGTCAAGGCGCTTTCTTGTCTGAGCCATATTGAAAAGCAAAAAGCGTTGTGAATGCCTTAACCAAGGAAAAGTTTGGTTGGGTTCTTACTGGAAAGTAGAAATTTTTGAAAAATACAAAGAAATGAAGATGAAAGCCAATCAGATTTCTATAAGAGAAATTGTTTCAAATCGAATGAGGATTTTAAAAAAATTCTTGATAAAATAAAAAGTTAGTAGAGGGAGGACCAACGTCTTTGGCGCGGATCAGAAGTTGGACAATTACATTGATACTAGACAATGAGTTGAAAAACTCCGCGCCAAGAACATTGGTCCTCCTTCTACGAATTTTTTATGTCATCAAGAATTTTTTTTAAATACTCATTCGATTTGAAACAATTTCTCTTATAGAAATCTGATTGTGCACTATTTTCGTTTATTCGACATTGCTGACTTGGCTTTCTTATTCATTTCTTTGTATTTTTCAAAAATTTCTACTTCCCAGTAAGAACCAAACAAAACTTTTTCTTGGCGCAGTTTTTTTGCAAAAACATTTGTTTTTGTTTTTTTAGGGAGATTTCATTTTTTTCAAACTAAATAAGGTATCGTTTTTATATCCTGTAAATTTTTTCATTTTCAATTCAATTCGGCTCATACATTTTTCACAAGATGAATCATCTTTCCAATTAATAATCGAAGTAAAACAAATAGTTCTATTCCACAGTCGTTATTTGCCCCAACTTTTAATTATTTTTTCAAGATTTTCCGACTGAATTTGCTTCTTCGAGAATTCATTTGTGCACGAAACTCGATTGAAAAATATCTGTGGAATTCATCATTCATGCACCATATTCAATATATAAATTCCCGGGCTTCCCTTCTTGGTGCGTGTGGTTGTATTGCACTGCTACCAACTCCGTAACAAAAAAATGATAGGAGTTGATGTGAAATGCGAGAATGTGCATATGAACCCGTTGCTATGCGCATATTTTTTTAAATATTGCTTCCAACAAAAAAATAGTTACATCAATGAGAAGCTTGTGGCCAATTTATATAATGTAACTGAGAGTATTTTTCATGTAGCTCGTCACGTTTGTATTTTATTTGATGGATATGATTCGGAGGTAGTGGAGGGGGTATTTGCATCGTGTATAGATACACGGCAGCGATCGGCCTGATGTTTTGTACAATCGGAGTCAAAACTTTTTTTGGCCGATACGCTGCCGCGTATCTCGATTTTATCAATGACTCTTACAAATTTTCCCTAGAAACACCTTATGAAAGATGATATTCGTTATAGCGATTTACGCAATAAATAGTCTATTTCATCGTCTGCAATCTGGAAAATTTATTCCATTACAGTGTGTTTTCGCCTCATAAGCTCCTTAAAATGTATGGGTCTACATTGGCATTGAGTATACGCTACACTGAAAAACTTGGAAGAATTTTAAAAAAGTCAAGATGATCATTAATTATGGAAATTTTGAATGATCTCTTGTTCTCCTCAGCCAGATCTTCCTTAGTAACTCTTAATTGAGCTGATCAGTCTAGAACAAATATTCTTCCAGACGCAGCCTTCTTAGGTTGGAAATCTACCTCTGCGTTAAAAGATCAAGTCGAAACATCTGGCCAGTATGAGAAAGCCATAACAATATAAATTCCTCAATGTTTTGACCATTCACGTAGCTTTTAGGTGTTTTTTCACGACCTATGATCCTGTTAGTGTTTGCTCTAAATCAATAACATCCCAATCAATAACATTCCAACAACATGGGTTGGAAGGTATAAAATTCTTTCCTCTGAGCAAATCAGTTCGAGAGTCTTAGCACTGTTGCGAAGGCTTCGGTCAAATGCATTTTACATTCCTTCCAAAGTGAATACTGGAGCTGTACATTGCAATCTAAGTTTTTCAAAACTTAGGTGAAAAGGCTTTTTTCAATCAAAAAATGGACCTTTTCTGTCCCTTTTATCAAAGTACCAACGCAATCTCTAATGCGTGTAGCACGGCAATCTCCTTGCAGTGTCGATTGACACCTTTTCAGTCTCGATTGGTGACAAAATTTTCTCTACGTATCCCCTACATTTAGCCTGGGAATAAATTGTGAATTTGTCACAATTGGTAGAATTCCAATCGTGATACCGATGGTATAATGGTCTCCCCCTGTTAGACTGTTCAACTGTGCTTCCTTCCTTTCATTTATCCCATCTCAGAAACAAATTACGATATCAAATCCTTGAAGGATCTTTTACTTTCACCTGGTACCAAGTGCATGTGTCATGACTCATGTTAATGTTTCTCTTTGTCGTTACCAAAGTCTACTCTTGAAAAATTGTAGATTTTTATGAATGAAAGAAAATTAACTGCTGTTCAACATATAGTTCGATAATCCTGCACATTTTTAAATGGCATAGTTCAAATAAGGAACAGCGTATGAAACAGTAAATTCCACAAAATCAAGAAACAGTGGGAAAAAATTTAACATTCCAAAAGTTGTTCAAAATTGTTCAAACTACGTCCTGGTAAATCACAATGCTCTCACATCTAGTATCTTGAGTGTATTCTGACCTACCAACCAGATCTTTTCCACTCAAGGCAAATCTGTCATTTCTTCATCTTTATGAAAATCTATCTTTCTCTCGGCCTTGAGTATTTTGTAGAGACGACAAACGTTTTCTCCCATTAAACTTGAGAAAAGTGTCAAAGGTGCGTCAAATCTGGATTTCACGATACCAGACAGGTTACAATCTTCTCGCCCAGACGATCCACAGCCTGTTTCCGCTTTTCTGTTTTGAAAGGCATCATTTTTGCGCAGCCAAGGTAGCTTTCTGAAGTATGTTGAGATTTTAGATATAACATCCCCATACTGTTCGTTACATTCAGAGAGTTTTATAGCTGCGAATCTCGATAAACATTGGCCTAACGGATTATATTGTCCTATAGCCATCTTGGAGTCGATACAACTGATTCTCAACTTGCATTACTAAGTATACAGCAACTCCAGCTGCTGGGAGAAAACGAGTAAGTTTCAAAAGGTTTAGAAGTATGATTTGTACATTTCTATAATTGCCGTTGATCAAAGCTTTTTTGTCAAAGTTCTATTGAATATGGTTTAGTCAATAACCATTCTTTTTGTCCATTAACATTCGTCTTTAAACTCTTTAATATTCAAATTCATATTAAATCTGGGGTTAAAAAAAACAAACAAAACAAAATGTGAAGAAAAAATTGGATGATCTCTGAACATCTACAAGTTATTAAAATCTCGAAGACGAGGCTCGAATATAACTGTATGATCAAACGAACTTACCTGTATGTGAAGTTCGATCGTGATTATATGAAGAGCCTCGTCGAGAGATTCAGTCCCTCCCAACTGGCTTTCCCAAACCCGTCGAGTTTTTTCTACACTATTGATGCTTAACTTTAAACTAATGATAAGATGGCGAGCTCTCACCGCCGAGGTGCCACAGCTAACTTTTTCTATGGTCTCTGAAGGCGTCTGGCTCCATTTCGCAGCAAGCGGACTACTACAAGTTATTCAAATCTCTCGACGAGGCTCTTCATACAATCACGACCGAACTTCACTAACAGGTAAGTTCGTTTGATCGTAGAATTTTCTTCGACCCCAACGATGTTCGTGATATTTCGAATAGATTCATCATAAAAGATATTAGTATAAAAAAACAACAAACATAGGCAATTCATTATGCCCCAGTGGTTTCATTTGCCTGCCTGGTCCATTTTACCCTACTCTCCCCTATATGTAAAAATTCGGGCTTAACTTTTTACAAAAATAGAAAAGGAATTCATACGAATTTGTCAATTGATCAAACACACGTGAATGGCCTTCAAAGTCAATTTGCGCGGCTCTTTGCGCCCGAAAATTTTTCACAAACATGCTCAAGTAATTTTTATCAGTAATATGAAAACCAACGAGATAAGTCTCTCGACACAGACCGCTCGAGATCTCCAGAAACTCAAAGAGGATCTCTCGAAGTCTGTACGGACTTAAAACGATTGACTACAGGGTGTCTCACTTGAAACAGTACGGCTTAATATCTCTCGTAAGAAGGGGGAGACAGCAAAATTGTTCAAATACAAGTTGTAGTGTTCGGAGGGGAAAACTTAGTGTTGATGGAATCGAGGCCCTCATTGCTTATGTTTGAATTCTACGAGCATAAAGTCAGTTTTTTTAAATGGCAACAATATTTTTCACCCCTACAAAAGTTGTTCGTCTCAGTTTTGAGGCTTTCGCGGCCATGATTAATGACATCTTTGGCTTCCGGATGGCTGCCGCGGATGGATTCAGCGTTGCGCCGACGTTTCGCAAACATTGCAGTCTGCATCTTCAGGGCTATGAGCTCCAATTCTGAGCTCCGATATCTTGAGGTAGTCCTTATATGCCTTCCCTTGTGGAGGTCTGGGAAGGGGGGGCGTCAGTCAATCATATGTTTTTAATTGATCATCTGGTCAATTAAAAAACCGGCAGGACGGTTTTCCAAATGGGGTTCACTTGATATCCTCTGTCCCTATTGAGATTGTTAGGGTTTTTATGGATCTCCAAACCCTCTCGGTATTTCCTTTCGAAATACCCTTGAGATTTGGCCAACATTCTGGCTTGGTCGTACTGGATAGTATGTCCAGTGTCCATCCAGTGTTCAGCCAGGGCAGACTGTTCTAAGTGACCGTATTTGGAGCACCGCTGGTGTTCCTTGATCCGTGTACTGCTCTTCCTCCCGGTTTCTCCAATGTACACTTTCCCGCATGAGCAGGGGATCTCGTACACTCCTGGTGTGCTCAGATGTGGTCTTGGATCCTTTGCACTTGGCAGCATCTGTCCGATCTTCTTTGGAGGCTGGAAGATCGTTCGAATGTTATGTTTGCCAAGTACTCTACTTATGCGTTCTGTTGTGCCTCTCAGATAGGGGAGGAGGGCCACTTTTTGTCTTTCCTGGTTTTCCTCAGGATTAGTCTCTTCTTCGGGAGATGAGAGCTTGCTCTGTAGCTTCTGCTTGACCTTCCGGATTTGTTGGATGTTATATCCATTCTTGGTCAGAGCCATCTCAAGATGTTCGACTTCGCTGTCAACGTTGGAGGGTTGAGTGATTGTGAGTAGTCTATACATTAGGGAGCTAATAACGGAATTCTTCTAGGAGAAGTGGTGATGGGAAGTAGCATTGAGATACCTATTTGTGTGGGTTGGCTTGCGATATACTTGATGGCCTAGAGTGCAGTCCTCGTTGCGTCGAACCAGGACATCTAGGAATGGAAGACATCTATCTTGTTCAATTTCCATAGTGAACTTCCATGCTCACGTGCTGAGTATTCAAGAACTCCAGGAATTGAGTTAGAGCAGTCTTTCCATGTGGCCAGATGACAAAGGTATCGTCCACATACCTGAACCACACAGTAGGTTTCTGAGGTGCTGACTTCAATACTTCGTTCTCGAAGTGTTCCATGAATATATTTGCAATAATCGGGGAAATGGAAGAACCCATTGCCGCTCCCGATTTCTGCTCATAGTACTCTCCTTCGAACTAAAAGTATGTAGAAGTCAAGCAATGCTCAATCACGAGAAGGAATTGGGAAGAGATGTTTTTGGATTTCCTGATGATTTCCAAGGTTTCTGGGATTGGGACGTTAGTGAAGAGTGATTCTACATCTAAACTCACTAGGATATCATCTGGAGAAGTCCGGAGATTTCTCAGTTTGTTGACGAAATCCAGTGAGTTCTGAATGTATGAACCATTCAGGCCAGTCAACTTTTGGAGTGGTTTCGTGAGAAACTTGGCCAGCTGGTAAGTTGGCGCTCCAATGTTGCTGATAATGGGACGGAGAGGAACAGACTCTTTATGGATTTTGGGGAGTCCATAGAGTCTAGAAGGCAAGGATTCTTTAGGGGTGACGAATTTCGTCAGGTCAGCCGAGAAACCAGCCTTCTTCAGCAGATCAGCAGTTTTTCGCTCAATTGTACGAGTAGGGTCCTTCCTAAGTTTAACGTAAACTCTGGAGTCACCCAACATCGTACTGAGCTTACCGGAGTAGTCGTCTTTATCCATAACCACCGTGGCATTGCCTTTGTCTGCTGGAAGAATAATCAGATCGTTATTCTCCTTTAGACTACGCAGTGCGAGGCGTTCCTAGGCTGATATTGTCACCAGGGGGAGTGGCCTTGTGGAGGATATTAGACAACTGCCTCCGGATCTCATTGCTGGTCTCCTGGGGAAGATGGTAAATCGCTGTCTCGGTACGACTGATGACTTCCTCGGTGGAGATCTTTTTAGGGACAACAGCGAAGTTGTGTCCTTTCGCCAACACAGATACTTATGCTTCACTGAGTTCAAATTTACTCAGATTCTTCACAGTGTGAGTGAGGGTTGGGACTTTCTCCTGGGGGATCAGTTTCTTGAACTTACCCTTCTGACTCTCCGTTCTCATCTCAGCTGTTCGGACTGCTTGTTCGTGTGTAACACGATCGAGANACTTTCTCCTGGGGGATCAGTTTCTTGAACTTACCCTTCTGACTCTCAGTTCTCATCTCAGCTGTTCAGACTGTTTGTTCGTGTGTAACACGATCGAGAGTCTCCCACAACTAAGACTGCAATGTCTGAGCCAGAAGAAGGTGGAGATCGAGAAGCTATCATGATTCTGAGCTCCGATGTCTTGGGGTAGTTCTTATATGCCTTCCCTTGTGGTGGTGGGGGAAGGCATATAAGGACTACCCCAAGACATCGGAGCTCAGAATCATGATAGCTTCTCCTTCCCTTGTGGTGGTGGGGGAAGTGGAAGGCATATAAGGACTACCCCAAGACATCGGAGCTCAGAATCATGATAGCTTCTCCTTCCCTTGTGGTGGTGGGGGAAGTGGAAGGCATATAAGGACTACCCCAAGACATCGGAGCTCAGAATCATGATAGCTTCTCCTTCCCTTGTGGTGGTGGGGGAAGTGGAAGGCATATAAGGACTACCCCAAGACATCGGAGCTCAGAATCATGATAGCTTCTCCTTCCCTTGTGGTGGTGGGGGAAGTGGAAGGCATATAAGGACTACCCCAAGACATCGGAGCTCAGAATCATGATAGCTTCTCCTTCCCTTGTGGTGGTGGGGGAAGTGGAAGGCATATAAGGACTACCCCAAGACATCGGAGCTCAGAATCATGATAGCTTCTCCTTCCCTTGTGGTGGTGGGGGAAGTGGAAGGCATATAAGGACTACCCCAAGACATCGGAGCTCAGAATCATGATAGCTTCTCCTTCCCTTGTGGTGGTGGGGGAAGTGGAAGGCATATAAGGACTACCCCAAGACATCGGAGCTCAGAATCATGATAGCTTCTCGATCTCCATCTTCTTCTGGCTCAGACATTGCAGTCTCAGTTTTGGGAGACTCTCGCTCGTGTTACACACGAACAGACAGTCCGAACAGCTGAGATGAGAACTGAGAGTCAGAAGGGTAAGTTCAAGAAACTGATCCCCCAGGAGAAAGTCCCAACCCTCACTCACACTGTGAAGAATCTGAGTAAATTTGAACTCAGTGAAGCATAAGTATCTGTGTTGGCGAAAGGACACAACTTCGCTGTTGTCCCTAAAAAGATCTCCACCGAGGAAGTCATCAGTCGTACCGAGACAGCAATGTACCATCTTCCCCAGGAGACCNGTCATCAGTCGTTCCGAGACAGCAATGTACCATCTTCCCCAGGAGACCAGTAATGAGATCCGGAGGCAGTTGTCTAACATCGTCCACAAGGCCACTCCCCCTGGTGACAATATCAGCCAAGGAACACCTCGCACTGCGTAGTCTAAAGGAGAATAATGATCTGATTATTCTTCCGACAGTCTCCGGACTTCTCCAGATGATATCCTTGTGAGTTTTGATGTAGAATCACTCTTCCCAAAGGCAATGCTACGGTGGTTATGGATAAAGACGACTACTCCGGTAAGCTCAGTGCGATGTTGGGTGACTCCAGAGTTTACGTTAAACTTAGGAAGGACCCTACTCGTACAATTGAGCGATAAACTGCTGATCTGCTGAAGAAGGCTGGTTTCTCGGCTGACCAGACGAAATTCCTCATTTCGTCAACAAACTGAGAAATCTCCGGACTTCTCCAGATGATATCCTAGTGAGTTATGATGTAGAATCAGTCTTCACTAACGTCCCAATCCCAGAAACCTTGGAAATCGTCAGGAAATCCAAAAACACCTCTTCCCAATTCCTTCCCCTGATTGAGCATTGCTTGACTTCTACATACTTTCCGTTCGAAGGAGAGTACTATCAGCAGAAATCGGGAGCGGCAATGGGTTCTCCCATTTCCCGATTATTGCAAATACATTCATGGAACACTTCGAGAACGAAGTATTGAAGTCAGCACCTCAGAAACCTACTGTGTGATTCAGGTATGTGGACGATACCTTTCTCATCTGGCCACATGGAAAGACTGCTCTAACTCAATTCCTGGAGTTCTTGAAAACTCAGCACGTGAGCATTAAGTTCCCTATGTAAATTGAACAAGATAGATGTGTGACGGAATTTTCGAGAATTCCGCCACCTGTGCACAACTTAGTCGTAGAATTAAGTAAATCGTAAGAGTGAGTAGGTAAGTGTGAATATATTTCGATCTTTTCGGAGAGAGAGTCGCGATTCCTTTAACCCCAAAGTTAGCACCCCTACCGAAGGGCGATGCAACACCCCTTTTAGCTCCAGCTCGTAGAAACCGGTCTCCAAGAACATCAGGAAGGGCCTCGCGGGGAAAACAACGTTCGATTTCTATAAATAATCAAATTCACGTGTCGATACACATTAAAAACGAGTAAAAAGTAAAATCTCCGGTTCAAGTAATATTAAAGTTTTTGCTCTCTTTTAGTTTCAATTATCTTTCTGGTTTACGTCGGATTTTAGGGGATAAATTTTCGGTTTTATGGTTGAGGGAAAATTTACAGTAATTGTATTTTCCTAGTTATGTTTTTGTATTTTAAAATCTCGCGAATCCTGAGAGGGACGACGATCCACCGCGGTTCAGAGCCGATACACCGAGCTTCCCGGTGAGATCTCGCTGATCTCGTTGAGT
>NW_021680966.1:337802-375799 GCF_001412515.2 Diachasma alloeum
ATCAAGGGACACCAGCGGTGCTCCAAATACGGTCACTTAGAACAGTCTGCCCTGGCTGAACACTGGATGGACACTGGACATATTATCCAGTACGACCAAGCCAGAATGTTGGCCAAATCTCAAGAGTATTTCAAAAGGAAATACCGAGAGGGTTTGGAGATCCATAAAAACCCTAACAACCTCAACAGGGACAGAGGATATCAACTGAACCCCGTTTGGAAAACCGTCCTGCCGGTTTTTTAATTGACCAGCTGATCAATTAAAAACATATGATTGACTGACCCCCCCTCCCTCCCCCTTCCTCCACCGTCACAAGGGAAGGCATATAAGGACTACCCCAAGACATCGGAGCTCAGAATCGGAGCTCATAGCCCTGAAGATGCAGACTGCAATGTTCGCGAAACGTCGGCGGAACGCTGAATCCAAACGCGGCATCCATCCGGAAGCCAAAGATGTCAGTTGTTCGTCTCGCCGAGAAAAGTTCAACCATACCATATTTTTCGATGACGTCATCGTTTTCATGTGAATAATCGTATCTTGCCGCACAGAAACGCGCGAATGTTATTTAGCATTTCATCAATGTACCATATTAACAAATGATGACTGAGGTAGGTCAAGCACGTTGTAAGAGCTAGGTGTTATTCTTCATTTTCTGTCCGTGACAAAATATCCATCATTGAGTTCATACAGTGTCGTTCAAAATGGTTTCTTCTGCTAGTGAATGTGTGGATATTTTACTCATATTAGGTGAGTATCGACAAGTGTATTGAAGGGCCACACCTCCTTCTACTGTAGACAAGCAATCGCGAACATTCCATCTGCAGCCCTTCGTTCTGTCGTTAAAAGTTTCCGATGCCGGCTGAAGTTGTGCCTTGCTGTTAATGACGGTAAGGTCGAACATGTTCTGTAATTACTGTTTGCGATATCTACACGAAGACACATATACCATATCTGGAATAGAACCTGTAAGATAATCTTAATAAAGATATTTTCCGTTAATTTGATTTTCGTACGATTATTCATATGAAAACGATGATGTCATCGAAAAATATGGTACGGTTGAACTTTTCTCGGCGAGACGAACAACTTTTGTAGGGGTTAAAAATATTGTTGTCATTGAAAAAAATGACTTTATGCTCATAGCATAGAAACATAAGCAATGGGGGTCTAGATTCCATCAGGACTTAGTTTCCCCTTCCGAAACCTACAACTTGTATTTTAACAATTTTGCTGTTCCTCCCTTTTTACAAGAGATATTGAACCGTACTCTTTCGAATGGGACACCCTGTATACTGGGAATTGTTATCTCCGGTATAATACTGCAATCGTGATGCGTATTTGGAATTGAGGATTTTTTTTTACTGAATTTTTTATTTCAAGTATTGTAGCTTTTTCTATAACGTCTTTTCCCTGCAGTTAATCTATGTTGGAGTCATTTTTAGCAGGAATTTCTGGGTGCCTCCGGGTGAACGGACACACAGAAAAACCTCGTAAATTGCGTTCAATAAGTCGTCTTTTATGCTTTCTGAAGCGTATTTGAAGCTTGAAGTTGAAGTGTAAATTGTGATTAAAATAGTCGTAAATTACGATTACATGAACGTAATTTACGATTTCTCAATCGTAAATTACCCTCAAAATTGTTGTGAATTTCGTTTGTGTAATCGTGATTTACGACGATTCTAAGTGTAAATGAGGTTTTGATAAACATAAAAAATGCTTTGTTTGGGCGTCATTCACGTTTTGATAAACATAAATTACGCTTTTTTAAAGCCTAAATTCCAATTTTCATGACGAAAAATTAGCCACCAGAGATCATATTGACATTAAGCGTAAATTATATGAAGATGCCATGATCGTATAAGACAATCCAAATCCCAATCAATCTCCCTCCCGCCATAGACAGTATCCTCTTTTCTACTCCAGTCTTCTTATTTTTTTTTTTGTTAACTTTATCTCGCCTCAGTATTCTTGTCAGGTAATTTCAGTTGGTTTTATCTCCTCAGTTTCCATCTCGCCAATCAGTTACTTCCTAGATAAACAGAAAGAAAATAATTTAGATATTTACGTTCATTATTAGATCCATCAAACGCTTGTGTATTTCAAACGTCAATGGTTTGGTGAAAACATCAGCTAGCTGATCCCTTGAGCCAATCCAAATGATTTTTATATGATTCCTTTTAACACATTCCTTTATATAATGTAACTTGTTCTCTACAATGTGTCTTAATTTCATTCCTCCACTTGTTTCTGCACTAACAATTGCAGCTTTATTATCACATCTTAAGATCATTGGAACGGGGGGATCAACCAGTATCAGTTTCAAACAGTTGTGCAACGACATCATTTCTCGACTCGCCTCGCTCATTGCGACATACTCAGCTTCACACGTGGAGAGTGCTAGTTTGTTTGTGAGTTCGCCAAATGATCGAATCACCAAACAGTCTAATCACAAATCCACAAGTTGTGATAGAATCTTTACAATCAGAAAAACTCGCATCAGAATAACCCTGAATGTCATTGGTCTCTCCCGAATATCTCAGACCTAAGCCCGTAGTACCTCTCAAATACCGGAAAATTCTTTTTACCATTTCCCAGTCACTTTCTTTAGGATTTACCTGATGTCTGCTTACCACATTGACCGCATATGCAATATCTGGTCTCGTAGCACCAGCCAAATACAAAAGACTACCTACGGCTTCTCTATAAGGAATATTTGCTTTAGTTAATATTTTTGTTTCTGTCGTTTCCAAAGTCCCTTTATCATATTCTGATTCTCTTAATTTTCTCTCAATATTAGCTACTTGAGAAGTATTCATTGGTGTACATTGTGGATATGTTTTATCAAAGCCAAACCTACCTAATATCTTTTGAATATTATTTTCCTGATTTAATTTGATAATCTGATTTTCTCTGTCCCGCCTAATAGTCATGCTCAAGAATTCCTTGGGTTCTCCCAGGACTGTCATTTCAAATTCGCTACATAAGTTACTCTTTACTTCAGCCAATTTATCGTTATCATTGCTCGCCAATAGCATATCATCTACATAAAGTAGCAAAAGCAAGAACTTGTCTTCATCGCGCCAAGTGAATAAGCAAGGTTCTAAATCCGAGTTCTGCAAACCCATACTCAAAGCTACTTCGGTGAATTTTACATTCCACCGTTTGGAACTGATATGAAGACCATAAAGTGCTTTCTCCAATTTGCATACATTTTCTTGCCTATCTCTGTCAGTATGATTAATTCCTTCTGGAATTTCCATGTAAATTTCCTCATCTATCACCCCATTGAGGAAAGCAGTTTCAACATCTAACTGACACACCTCTAGATTATATTTGTTTATAATCGATATAACTATTCTCACTAGAGGTAAACGAGCTACTGGAGCATAAGTTTCCCTTAATTCATAAATGTTCTTATCCTTGAAACCTCTGATTACTAGTCTCGCTTTGAATCTTATTTTTCCATTTGCCTCATTTTTACACTTAAAAACCCATTTTGAATCAATGACATTTAATCTTTTTCCATTCATCATACTTAGAGGTCTTTTGACAATTTTCCATACTTGATTTCTTTCTAACGAGTTTAATTCTTCATCAACCGCATTTAACCAAGAATCTTTATTTTTACTGTTTATAGCTTCTCGATAATTTGAGGGATCTTCATTTATGTTTGCTAAAAGTGCATGATACACTTCATCTTCCTTTTGTGCTAAATCTATCTCGCCTGCATTACTGATAACACTAGTGAAGAAAACATTTCCTTTCATGTTCTCATCAATTTCCAACTCTGAAAAGCTATTATCATTTATTATTTCATTCTTTATATCAACTGTTTTCACTTTCTTGGTAGTGTTTGGTTCTGAAACTTCTTTCCTTGGCCTACCTCTTTTGCGTTCTATCTCTCCCTCCGGTTTTAAAGAATCCTCGGTCTCTCCTCGATTGTTTCGAACTCAACAAACCATTCATCTTTATTCTCCATTTCTCCATAGTCTGGGAAATCTTTGATACCGTTTCCCTTGTATTTATCCCCATATACTAATTTTTCATTGAATTTAACATGTCTGCTTTCATAATACTTCCCTAGCTCTGGCTTTAAGAGTTGATACCCTGTTGGAGTATATCCAACCAAGACCATACCTACACCTCGAGGTCCAAACTTTGGACCAGTGTTTCTAGCAATTTTTACGTAACTTAAGCTACCGAATCTTTTGATTTGATTAATGTCAAAGCTGTGATTAGGCGCGAATCTTTCTAAAGGAGTTATCATATTGTTTGATTTATGTGGAGTCCTATTGTAAGCATAAACTGCAGCTGATAAGCCCAGATCCCACATGCCCTTTGGCAGTCTTGAGTCAAATATATAGCACCTAACCTTTTACTGGATAGTTTGATTAAACCTCTCAGCGACACCGTTGTGTTCTGGAGTATCAGGGGAGGCTAACTGTAATTCCGCCCCTAGACCCTTAAGAACTTCAATTGTATACCCGCCTGTATATTCTGTTCCCTGATCTGATCTAAGATAGCATACTTTCGCGTCATAACCCAGTAGATTACGCGCGCTTCTAATGAACATCTCAAGACAATGTCCTGTTTCACTTTTCGCCTTCATTGGATAAGCCANTATAACCCAGTAAATTACGCGCACTTCTAATGAACATCTCAAGGCAATGTCCTGTTTCACTTTTCGCCTTCATTGGATAAGCCATAGCGAATCTTGAGAAGTCATCGATGAACACAGAAATAAATCTGTATCCCTTAGGATGAGAAATTGGAGTAATAGGTCCCATCACATCTGAGTGAATTATTTGCAATGGTGCTGTTGCTCGCCTGCGCACCGACGTGAATGATAATTTATTGAATTTAGACGTTAAGCAGACCTCACAATCTCTAATGAATTCATCATCAAATTTTACTGCATTTAATTCTTTGTTATCTGGGAATTTCTTTTGCAGTGCCTTGAGGTAACTCGTTCAGGCATGTCCAAATCTACAATGCCACAACATGACATCCTGATTCTTCAGATAGCTATTTTTATCAATTGAAAGTTTTGGGAAATCTTCTAACGAGTCATCCCATGGTAATTCATCAACATCTTGCAATTTTCTGTCCCAAATGGTGTAATCAAAATTTGATTGTTCATAGGGAATCTTTTCTTTATTAATAATTTTCTCTTTTATTAAATTTTCACTCCCTTTTTCATTATGCTTTTCATCAATTTTATTTTCTTCCTCATTTCTCTCATCAATTTCATCTATTTTCTCACTTGGTTCGTTCTGTAAGTTTGCTGTGACACTTCTGGTGAGATATCTTTTCACCTCATTTTCACCCCCAGTGACATCAGCTACATTTGCTACTACTCGCCTGTTTATTTGCTTGAAAGAATTCTCACTGATAGAGTTTGACTTTACTATTTCTAAATCGATTATCCAGTAAGGTTTTCTGTAAATCCCCGAGATAAAAAGTTCATTCGACACTAGATCAAATATATCAATTTTCTTGTCATCTAAGTAGATTGCTAATCCCATTTCGGTAAATTTTCTTAATGATAGCAGATTTGCTTTAAGAGCTTCTGCAAAAATAACTTTGTCAACTTCTAATAATTTACCACTCGCCAGTTCGATTTCTACTGTTCCTGCTTCCTCCGTTTTCAAGTCCGCTAACTCATTTTTATTCGCACATCTAGTTACTTCACAATCTAATTCATTAAAAGTTTTAAATATAATTCTAGAATTTGTTAAATGCTCGGTCACGCCCGAGTCTGCTAGAAAGTCTGTCAAAAACTTATTTCCATTTGTTTGTTTACTATCTGCATAAAATATTTCAGCAGTTGATTGATCATAATTTTCTTTTTCCTTACCTTGAATGGAGTTATTTTTCTCTGTAGTTTTGTCGGGATTAGATTTCTTGATTGATTTGTGAGATGACTTAAACCCATGTTTGTTCTCGCTTCTCTTATAGGAGAACCTACTCTTTTTGAATCTTCCTCTTTTAATTGGACCATATGTTTCACCTCTCATTGGTCTTTTCATTCCTCTACCATTACCTCTATATTGATCTTGATAATTGTTTCGATAGTTAAATTTAAAATTGGAATTGTACCTTGGAGTCTGTTTAGAGTATCCCGGACCACTTGGTGCATTGTCATTGTTAGTTATGTTTGGGCAATCTCTCGCCTTGTGATTCCCAAATTGATTGCACTTGTAGCACAAGTATCCTTTCCCTTTATTGGGACAGTCTTGTCCTTTGTGCCCATACGCCTGACAGGCAAAACACCTCGGCCCCTTGTGCTGTATAAAATTAGCAGTTTTAAGATCTGAATCTAAGTACTCACTTTTCGCAGTAGCTTCTTCTTCTAATATCGCAATTTTCAACTCGCCAAACGTCATGCCCACTCCTATAGCTTTCTTTGTTACTTTTTCAATAATTTTAATATTGGGAAAAGCTTTTATTACCGCATTGTAAAATGCATCTTTCTTTTCGCTTTCACTCAGAGGAATGGTGTCAGGAGCATTTTCATACGTTGCAATTTTCTCATCAAACAAATCATTAAACTTGCCAGCTGTCATTTTGGTTGGATTGTATCTCATATTATAAAGGTCTTGTCTCACCGAGTGTGAAATTACATTAAACTCGGCCATTTTTAATTCTTTTAATTTTTTGAATATTTCTTTTGGATCTTGTAGTTTGACGATTTTAGGGTGATAACTTCTATCCAAATGGTTTATCAGAATTTTTCTAACTTTATGCTTCTGTTCTGCAAGAGTTTCCTCATCCACAGTAACCAGAATGCTATCGTCAATGATGTGTAAGAGTTTATTCGTTTTGATTTCTGACGAAAAATAATCATAGAAATGTTCATACTTCATTTTGCTGTCCATTTTNGACGAAAAATAATCATAGAAATGTTCATACTCCATTTTGCTATCCATTTTGTAATCTCTTTTGAAACTCATTCCTTTGTTAAGCAATTCAATTTGTAATTTATTTGTTACCTCGCCAGCTAATTGATTTAACGGATTTTGATTGTTTCCTTGACTTGACTTTGTCGGATTAATTTCATTGATCTGTTTATTGACTATTGAACTAATTTGACTTTCTAGATTTGTATGCTCATTTGACGCCACTCCTCCGTCTAATTTTTTCTTGTTTGTTGTTACCTTAATTGATGATTCGACATTATTGCGATATTCATTGAAAGTTCTCATTACTTCTTCTATTTTGTCGTTGTGCTTTTTGTCCAAGGCACTCAACAGCTGCTGTACTTCTTTTTTATCTTGTGCTCTCGCCTCAGCATTTAGTCTCAACTGGTTTCTGTTCTCTGTTAAACTTTCATACAGTGCCTTTGTTGAAGTTATATTTGAGTTGCACAGTTTTTCGACCATGCTCTTCAACTCAGCCAGCTGTATGTCTACAGAGACTATCTTGCCAGTCTTGTTGCCGTTAGGCTCAACTGATTCATCATCTAGATTAGAATTTACCAATTTCAATTTACTATTTACTTTATTATCTGCTGTAATCTTGGGTTTCAGTTTGATTTGGTCAGTGTTGTCAACATTAATATTACCTGCGTTTTTCCCGCCTGCACTTATCTCGCCGCCATTCGTCTCGCCTCCAGTCAATTTGCTTGACTTGGACTCCCCTGTGGCCCTCGCCTCCGTGTTTCCCAACTCTTTGTTCATGTTCCTTGACCTATACTCGATTACAGCTGTTGTTGACATTGGACTCTTCGGACCGTAACCTGGTAGATACATTGGCTTATGTTCGGCCAACAATGCAGCTTCTAACACAGTAAGACATCTCCATTGATCCCCTGTGAATTTTCTTTTATCTAATTTTAAAGAGACCGAAAAATTTAGGATTATTGTATCTGGTTACAGTTTTTGTATTCAGGTCCGAAATCCCAGACTCGACTTGCAAAACATAAAGAAAACGAATCCAGGANTGTTGTTGACATTGGACTCTTCGGACCGTAACCTGGTAGATACATTGGCTTATGTTCGGCCAACAATGCAGCTTCTAACACAGTAAGACATCTCCATTGATCCCCTGTGAATTTTCTTTTATCTAATTTTAAAGAGACCGAAAAATTTAGGATTATTGTATCTGGTTACAGTTTTTGTATTTAGGTCCGAAATCCCAGACTCGACTTGCTAAACATAAAGAAAACGAATCCAGGATGAGTGTGCTCTTCAGAAAATCTAAACATAAGACCTCCAAATACACTGAAGTCTTTTATGATTGCAAGAGATTGATTTAATTTTCTCAAGCAATTTGATGTCTTAACATTCCGCGTTTCTAATGTGTATAGTATGCTCGGCCATTTACACATATGCCTGATGTCTCACCTGTTACATATCCTGTTCCTTTGTCTGGTAGAACATACACTTTATCGTTTACTATTGCCAGGGAGACTACTTCTGCCTCGTGGTTTCCTTCGATTAAATGTCTGATCAGGAGTCTCCACACTTCATGCAGGAGTTCCTTATCAGCTGTAATTATTTAATTTATAAATATCTTCGTCTGAAGATGGCAATTTCTAAAAATTTTAATTTCTTCGGTTCGACTCATCAAATATTTAATTTGTTATTCTCGCCTGTTAAATACTTCTAGATTCAATATTCTTGCCAATTAAATATTTCGATTTGGATGCATCCTTAATTCATGAATTTCAATTTTTGCACTAGTGTCTGTTGATTTTATTTTATTACTTTACATTACGCTGGTGGACCCCGCACACACGGAACGCGGCCGAACAAGAGAGAATCTTTGTTTTTCACACCAATTTTTATATATACACACTAATTTTTATTTTTCTTTCTATTTCTTATTGTTCTCGCCTTGCTCGAGCAATGTATGTGGGACTACAGTCGTCCCTCTCTCTCAGACGCACCCCGGTTGCGCGCGCAACCCACCCGTTGCGTCTACTTGTTGAAGCCTGTTGAAGCCCGTGCTTGCATTCCCCGCCGAGTAACTATTGTCTCGGCGTCAGTTGGCTTTCTTCTCTTGTTTTTGTTTACATATAATTTTATTTATGACAAAAGATGTTTCTTTCTTTTCAGTAATTTTTTTGTGAATTTTAATGGGATTTCTTTATGAATTTAATGGGATTTCTTTTCTATCTAAAAGTCTCGATTTCAGGTCGGCGTCGTGGACAATAAATTTCCAGCCGCCATTTTGATCCCCTCTATCTCTCGGTCTCACCAATTCACTGCACTTAGTAAATGTATTTTTCAGTACTTCCTTTTCCTCTTATTACTTTCCATTTTCCTTTCCTTCTGAAGTCACTCCCCAGCTCGCCTCGATATTTTTCTCTTTTGGGTGTCCCTTGTGATTTGCACGAACGCATGCCCGACCGCCCGATAGCGTCCTTTTTATAATTTTTGTTTTAATTCTTTTAATCCTCTTATTTACGTCAAGTAAAAGTCACGCGCAGTGGAAACGTCCTAGGCCCATAACCTGAAGGGTTATTAGGGATAGAAATAACAATTGAACAGTATTAATATCGTAAAAGTAGTTAAGATTTATTTAGCAACGTAACACTACAACGGTCGAGGCACAAGTGATGATTAGAAGTAGTATATCAATGAGAAGCGCAACGGCGCCGTGGCGACAGTCTGCCACACTGTCGGTAAAAAGGGAGACTGACGTAGGGCGCTACATTTCAACAATTCTCAATGCCCCTTTCCCCTCCTTCCCGCCCCGCACAAATTATCAATACACCATGCCCACCTCTACCCCCTTTTTTTTTAGTGAATAATATATACGACCTCTCATATAAATCCACCCTTTTCATGCCCTGCCCCGCACCTAGACCCCCTTATGTAAAACCCTCTCCCATTGATAAAACCACCATTCAATAAAATCCCCCCGCCTATGAGACCCCCCGGATATCACTACCCTCATGGATAGTCCTCCCTTACATGAAGCCTCCTTTTTGCAAAATCCTCCCTCGAAAATTAAAAAAATTTTCTAGATTTTAGAAAACATTTTTTCTAAAATTAAGTGTATTTTGGTGTAAAATCAATCGTCGGTTTAATGGTTAATTTTAAACGTTTTTTTTCTAATATTTAGAAAGAATTAATTGTAACAACTAATTACAAAATAAATCGATAATCAAAAAATTATATATTTTGAATAATCATTCGGTGAGCAATTGAGTAATTGAAAGTTGAAGTTGAGCATTGATTGAGTAATCGAATTCTTTCAAACACGATTGACGAATAATTCTGTAAATAAATAACTCTCTTCGAATGAAAAAATAGTTGAATAATCGTTCGACATTAATTCAATGGAAGATAGTCGGAATAATTGATAAATCCCTCATTCAAATTGATGAATAATTAAAAATTGAACAATTCTCATTTACAATTTATCATTTTTCAGTGATTGATGAATCTCTCATCGTCATTAATGATTAATGGGAAGTGTGAATAGTATGCTAATTCATATTGATGATTGATGAAGTATTGAAAATCTTTGTGTTTCTGCTGATTGGTTACCTAATCAATGGTAATTCGTTTCATTGCAATTAACGATTACTCAGTTATCACTCAATTTCTAATTTCAGTTACCGATTAATGAAGTAATCAAAAAATGAAGAATCTCAATTAAAATACTAGGTCATCCCACTTCTGGTGTCACACTTTTTTTCTATATCTTAACAAGCGATAACCGAAATACAATGATACTTTCACAATATTATCCAGTAACCTCCTCCATTACTGACGATGCGCTCCCAGACTGCTGGAAATTCTCGAACACCATGTAGAGTCCCATTTTCATTCAAAATGGAAATAATCCTATGCAACTCAATATCTAACTGCTCTTTGCTGTTGTGATGAGTGCCTGACAATTCCCTCTTCACGTGACCAAAACAATTGAAATCACACGGATTCATATCTGGAGAATATGGTGGGTGAAAAACTTCTATCCAACCTTCATTGTCAATTAACTGCCGAACCATGCGTGCTTTATGTGGTCTGGCGTTATCGTGTAAAATAAGGGGACTTGTTATGTGATGTTCTTGTGCCCATTTGGGAATATTGCCCTCCAAAAATGCCTTATAACGTTCAGATGTCATAGTTGTATTTTCTGCATAAGTCGTCCAAAAAGCGATCTCTTATATCCATTGCAACTATCAGGAGTATCTTCCGTTCGTGAAGTTCTACACGTTGTAATCTTGGCGCTGACGTACCTGGTTCCACTCAAGATCGTGATTGATGTTTTTGAAGAGGGGTATAAAATTCGACCCGACTCTCATCTACACACAGGAGTCTAGAAAGGATATTTTTCTTACGACGATACCACGCCAAGTTGCTACGTGCAGCTTCATATCGAAATTCTTTTTGATCGTCAGTTAAACTGTGAGGTATCCATGTTGCCAATTTATTGACCAGACCTAAATCTTCGGTTAGTACTCTATGCACAGTCGAATGAGGAATACCAAGTTGGGTGGAAAGATCGTTGACACTCACTCTAGGTGACTGACGGAGAGGTTCTGCGATTCTATCTCTCCCTTCTAATCTATTTGAAGACATTGGTCGAGGGACCCACACCTGATCTTCAGCCGAAGTCCGACCTCGTTTATAAGCATTGAGCCAGCGTTGTATTGTTCGTTTATTTAGTGCATTGCGGCCCACACATTTCACTAATAACCCGTGCGCAACTCCTCCAGAGTACTCTAATAGAGCACAAAATATCAGGAATATTCGTTGCTGCACTACACTCACAAATTTTTTCAATTCCATCGTAAATACTGCAACGTAATTAAAACGAAAAGTATACGACACTGCTATACTGAATGAGCAATACTCTCATGTTATCATTTTTTTTGTCAGATGGCGCAAACCATGCTAGCTGGAAAGAAAAAGGTAACACTAGAAGTGGGATGACCTAATATTGATAGTGTCATTGTAATTAGAGCTTAAAATATTACAAAAGTAATGACTACTCCCGAACCCTGTGCAAAACCAACAACATATTCCACTCCCTCTATCTTCTGCACCAACACTGCACCTAAACCAGATGCGCTAGCATCAGTATGCAACTCGAAAGGAGCGTCAAAATCCGGAGACGATAAAACAGGAGCAACAGACAGTGCAATTTTCAACGTATCTAACGCACGCTGTTAATCATTCTCCCACCCCCATTTGGCTGACTTTCGAAGCAACCTAGTCAAGGGCTCTGCTATGGTCGAATAATCTTTATTGAATCGACGATACCACGGCGACATTTCTAACAAGTGGGAAATTGCTTTTTTATTGCATATAGTATAGTTATTTTTGCTGATAAATTAGCAATATGCTTCCGAATGGTTATTTTGCACATTCTCCTCTTCTTTTATATATAATTAATCGTTTACTTTACTTTCTCAAATTGAATGAGTTCCTTTTTGACTAATTGTGTCCGATTTTCAAATAAGTTGAATGGTATCTTCATCCATATTCTTATTATCATTGAATTAATTTTATTCGCTTTGCAGTCATTCATCATCAGATGTTAGTGAGATACATTTTTCTTTAGTGCTGTTATTTTGAATCCTATCAATTGCGATTATTTCACTGAGAGAGGGATACAATTCGCTATTCATTCACTCCCAGTGGTTCAGGAGATGAGATTCACAGCTTGACAATGTTTAATTAGTCGAATGCTCAAATTAAAAAATTGGGCGCTCATTAGATCGGGTGCGATTTTTAGTATCCCTTTTTTTATACAACTGATTTTTTTAAAGATTCTGTGTGGTTAGAGTGTGGGGCTGGCATATCGGGGACCCAGGTTCAATTCCCAATTGGGTGGTACAAAATTTGCGACACTCTAAATCTCACGGTTTTAGTACTGAGGGAGTCGATACTAGATCGTTTTACTGTGGAGAGTCTCGCAAGATTTTTCCTGCAAAATCGATACGGGAGCTGGGAGGGATGGGGAGAGAAATTTTGGAAATCTGAGAGAGAAGGGAAATTTTTTCCGAAAACTTTCGAATGCTCTTAGAATAATTTCTAAAATTCGATTATTAATCAAATGAAAGAATGATGCAAACTATTTGATCTTTAAATTTCGATGAAATGTTATCAGAACAATTTCATTTGTACATAATTGAATGAATTTTAAATACCACATGTGAGAAAACCCATCACAAAGCTCACTTTCAGGGAAATTTATGAAAAATTAGAAATTTTCAAAAATCTTCATCAAAATCAGATCAACCGAGGTCGCTATTGTCATTATCTTTTAACTGCGACATAATAGGATTGATACAAACATTTTAAGCTATGATTGAATTCATTTGGAGCATAATATTTGAAGATATCCCCGTAATTCAGATTTTCAAAAAATACAAAATTTTTTCAAACTTTCAGATAAATCAAAAGAACGATTATGGTCATCACCTTCATCTTCGAACTCGGTCACAAGGACACACAAATAAATGTTTTGAGCCATCATTCAACGAATTTAAAACTTTTTTTTTAGTTATCGTGTTACAGTCGATTTTTGAAAAAATTCAAAAATTGGAAAAATGTATGAATTAATTTAATTTTGATTAACGGCGATGGATGGGGCTCAAAAATACCTACATTAAAAAAAAGAAAGATTTAATTCCATCGATTCATTAGCGAGAAGTTAAAGGAAAAGTTTGAAAAAATTTGTTACATACATACACACATACACACTTACGTACCGACGTCTGAACATTGCATTTTTGAACTTTCTGGATCATAATAAGTCGATATAACACAAAAAATCGAAAACTTTTTGTTGAATAATTACAATGCTTCCATTCGAAAGCAAAAATCGCCTCAACTGACGCAAATTTTTCGCAACGGGGAAATCTTCTCAGAATCAACATGTAAACCATTCTCGTCAATGCCAAACCCGAGATATTGAATCCGAGAGCTATAAAATACACACTTTTCCGGATTGACCTCAAGTTTCGCATCCGGCAATTGAATCAACAATTGCTCCAATATTTCCATGTTTCTCAACGGACTCGGTAGTTATGATGATGTCGTCCAAATACGCAGTGCAATGCGGCTCCATATCTGGCGTAACAATCTTGTCAACCAAACGCTGAAAAGTTGCCGGAGTGTTTGTCAACCCGAACAGCATCCCCACATACTGATAAAAACCGAGACCAGGAACGAAAAATGCGGTAAACTCTCGCGAATTTTCGGTCACCGGTACCTGGCGATACGCTTTTTGCTTCCGAACGGAAGCATTGCAATCGTTCAAAAAAAAGTTTTCGATTTTTTGTGTTATATCGACTTATTATGATCCAGAAAGTCCGAAGATGCAATTTTTGCATGTGTGTATGTATGTAACAAATTTTTTCAAACGTTTTCTTTAATTTCTCGCTAATGAATCGATGGAATTGAATCTTTTTTTTTTTAATGAAGGTATTGTTGAGCCCTATCCATCGCCATTAATCGAAATGAAATTAATTCATTAATTTTTTTAATTTTTGAATTATTTTAAAAATCGGCTGTAACACGGATAACTAAAAAAAAAAGTCTTAAATTCATTGAATGATGGCTCAAAAAATTTGTTTATGTGTCCTTGTGACCGAGTTCGAAGATGAAGGTGATAGCCATAATCGTTCTTTTGATTTATCTGAAAGTTTGAAAAAATTTTGTATTTTTTGAAAATCAGAATTCCGAGGATATGTTCAAATATTATGCTCAAAATGAATTCAATCATAGCTTAAAATGTTCATATCAATCCTATTATGTCGCAGTTAGAAGATGATGACAATAGCTATCTCGGTTGATCGGATTTTTATGATGATTTTTGAAAATTTCTAATTTGTCATAAATTTCCTTGAAAGTGAACTTTGTGATGGTTTTTCTCACATGTGGTGTTTAAAATTCATTCAATTATGTACAAATGAAATTGTTCTGGTAACATTTCATTGAAATTTAAAGATTAAATAGATTGCATCATTCTTTCATTTGATTAATAATCGAATTTTAGAAATTATTCTAAGAGCATTCGAAAGTTTTCGGAAAAAATTTCCCTTCTCTCTCAGATTCCCATGACTTCTCTCCCCATTCCCCCCATGTTCCGTATCGATTTTGCAGGAAAAATCTTGCGAGACTCTCCATAGTAAAACGATCGAGTATCGACTCCCTTAACAGTAAAACCATGAGATTTAGAGTATTGCAAATTTTGGCCCACTCAACTGGGAATTGAGCTCTAACCACATTCTAACCAAACAGCCACTGCCATCGCTCGAAAGTTCGGCATTTTCCATAATTGTTGAAAACGCACTGCCATTGATGATTTGAATGAAAGAAAAGGGGTTGAATTGATTCAATTATTATTGGAGAGAATTACTTCGACCTCACATAAATTAACTAAATTGATGGTATAAATACATATTTGAATATCTGGAGAAAATTGAGCTTTATAAAAGAGGATACATGCAAACCTGTTATGAGCAACTGAAATATCAGTTTTGAAAAACAGAGATTTTAGTTATCTCAGGCTCATAACGTGATCTCGATGAACGTAGATTTTCCATCATTGATGTCTGTCGAATTTAGAAAATCAACCCTCTGACGAAGAAGTCCTACCAATCCCTGACAGTATGAGCGGCAGTGGGGGGTACCATTTACCGTGCTTTAGCTTTGTGTGGGGTAGTGAACATTTTTTTAGTTGAATTATATTATTCTGAAGAAGTTGATCAGAAATGTTCTTTATGAAAGTCATTACCAATTCTTACTTCTTTCAGTACAATCATTCTAACCCTTTTAGGATTAAAGATTAAATATTAATTTTTTCAAGGGATACTTTTTTGTTTTTCCAAATAGACATGGTATTCCAATTCAGTCAGTTCGTTGTCATCGAATCCAACATTTGTATATCTCATAATGCATTTCTTCAGAAGTATTACCTCTATTATGTATATAAGCTGTACAAAAACTCGGCTGTGCCGTGACTCTTCATTTTACGTATATGCATAAATGAGGATTTATTTGATGGGATGACGATACTTCGACAATTCTCTGAGGAGATAAATCATCTGCAATGATCCATTTCTCTCCTTTTACAATGCATGCTATATAATGTCCAAAGCTATTTTCGTTAATGATTTCTGGGTCATGAAAATTTACAATTCCGGCTAGAATATATAGATCATTGTTCACGTTCAATGTTTTCGTGAAGTCACGTATTGGAACTCGAAACTTATGATCCGATGGACAATTGATAAAAAGATGGTTATGAAAGTGTACACTTTTCGTGATACATTGTGTACATACAATATTAACTCTATTGAAAATTTCATGTATGGTCGTGTCCAATATTTCTTGAAAATGTTGGCAATAAAGGTGACCATAATGACATATGTTGCGACGCAAACAGTCATTTTACTCATTTGATTTATCATTTTGTACGTCTATTATATGGTTTGTTTTTAAAAATATTTCTAAAGGCATATTTTCTCAAATATTTCCTAGACTAGTCAAGTAAGACCTTTTATTTTTTCTTTTCTACAAAGATTTCTTTTAGTACGTAAAACTCAGAAACTGAAAACCAGACACTAAACACGAAAATGAGTTCAATATATTTTTCTCTCTTACAAAGACACCATTCAACTTCATGAGAAATGTAATAGTTTATTTCGCCACAGTCAGGTCCTTCAGACCTTTTGTTACTTTGATGATAAACATATGTTAGAAAACTGTCTGGACCCATGGGCCTTCGCCACACTGCGAAGTATCGATACTCCTATCGTTTCTCCCTGCCCTACTCTACTCCTACATTTCTCTTTGTCTCTTTTTCTCCTTTTCCGATGCATTTTTGTCAATGCTCTCTTTTCAACTTGTATGAAAAACAAAACCTTTATTCAGCCAAGAAAATCGTCCACTAGTTGAAGTCAGTAACCGAGCAACCGCGATGAAGCACACTTCTCCGGCTATCCAATTTTTCACAGTCAAAATATCTCAAATCCGAATTTAAGTCAATTTGTTAATCAAATTATTTTTTTAAATGATATTTTTAGTGACTTTTGATTATTAGTGTTAAGTAGAATGTGTACGACGATTATTTTGGATTATCAGTGTTTTTATCTAATGGAGAATTTATTCGTTGACCATGTGAAACTAAGTGAAAATTTTTTGCATTTAATCGAAAAATAAAAAGATTATTTGAGTGAATTGAAATCTGTGTCTCAAGTTTTTCTTAATTAAAATTCCCCTTCATATCAGACTCATATTCGGTTTAAGAAAATTTGGGATAAACAAAATGGTCCTTCGAGCCGGATTATATCGCGAACTGCAAATTCAAATGTCAGTGAAGTGATAGGTGTAACAACGCTACAACGATGGCGGCCGCCAATCTCGCTCAAATTAAAACTTCACTAAAAAAATACAATCATTTAAAGGACAAACTACAAGTGTTCGTTCATTTATTCTTTTGTACAAGAGTGGAAATCCACTGGATGGGAAATTGGAAGAACGTATTGATAAATATAATGACAGGTGGAATGAAACTGAACCAATCTTCCTACAACTGGCCGATCTTGATCCTGAAAATGAACACCATGCAGTTGACCTTAAAGACAATTTGGAAGCAGACTACAACAGTAACATCGCTGAATATGAACGGATTATGGGCGTAGCAAGAGGAGAAATATCTAGTAAGTGGGAATTCTCAATCTATCGAGGCAAGTCAACTCAAAATGCGTAAGGTGAACCTTCCCGATGCCCCTCCACCAAAATTCAATGGAGAAGTTGAAAACTGGTTATCGTTCAAAGCAGAATTCGAGTCGTTGATTCACAACCGTGAGGATGTTTCCCAAACTGATAAAATGAGTTATCTTCATCAAGCATGACAGGTCCAGCTTATGAAAAAATTAAAATAATGGCAATTACTGCTGAAAATTATGAAAGAGCTTGGAAGTTATTGAAACAATCCTACTCAGATGAGAGAGTTCTCATTTCACGACATTTAAAACTGCTGTTAGCCTTACCAATCCAAGAAAAAGAGACAGCAGTTGGCTGACAGCAATTGGTTGACTCAACAAGGCAACACTTGGAAGTATTAAGTACTCTAGCTATAGAAGTGAGTAGCCACATCATCGTCGCTTTATTAGAAACAAAATTACACACGAATACAGCTGAAGCTTGGGATGAGAAACTTGTTCAAGGGAAATTTCCAAAGTTGAAAAAATTATTGAAATTTTTAGCTCGACGTGCCACCCGTTTCATCAATCGCAATACTGAGGACAACAAAGGGTAAACTCGAAGAATCTACATCATCATGGAACAAGAAACATTTCAAAAGAACTCACGCCCAAGCCTTTGTTACAAATTCTGACAAAAAATGCACTTTATGTGATGAGAGAATTCATCCATTATTCAAATGCAAGACTTTTAGAAATATGACATTTGCAAAACGGTTGAGAACAGTTGAAACAGGAGGATTCTGTCGTAACTGTCTTCGTGATAATCACAAAATTACTGATTGTGTCTGTAAAAATAATTATTGAATTTGCCAAGAGGGTCACAATACTCTTCTACATGTCGACGCAGTCATTTCTGGGTCTAATGATACCCCCTCTTAAAGTAAAACTGATGAACAATCAATAACCGGAATGGATCATCCAGTAACACTCATCACCCATCGAAACAGCAACCAAATTCTATTAACAGCCGCCGTGAACATATCAAATAACAAGAGGAACCCTATTCATGGGAGAGTGTTATTGGATTCTGCATCTATAACAAATTTTATAACTAACAAATTTGTTGAAAAATTAAATCTTCCTATGAAAAAATATTCCATTCCTGTTGGTGCCTTAAATGGATTAACAACATTCACCAAATATAAGGTGACAATATTCCTTCAATCAAGTGATTGGAAATATCAAAAATCATTTGAATGTCTTTCTATACCTTCAATTTCCGAGTTTGTACCAATGAGACCGATTCCACAAGAATTAATTGAAATACCAAATAATATCCGGTTGGCAGATCCAGACTTCTTCAAGCCAGCCCCAATTGATATTTTACTTGGATCAGGACCAACTCTCTCTCTCTCTCTCTCTCTCTCTCTCTACTCAGCATTGGACAAATTAAATTGTCTGGTCGTAATCAGCCTGAATTATATCTACAAAAGACTCAACTCGGCTGGGTGATTGGTGGAGATGTAGGAGTATTATCAGAAGATTCAGAGCCACAAACATTCCACGTTCAACTCGACAAACAGTTGACTAAATTCTGGGAAATCGAGGAAGGTCCTAGAAAAAAAATATTGTCATCCGATGAATTAGCAGCAGAAGAACATTTCATCACTAATATCACCAGAGACGTCACTGGAAGATACGTTGTTGCTCTCCCATTTAATGAGAAAAAACTTAATTGGGATTATCAAAGGAAATCGCCATGAAAAGATATCTCAGTCTAGAGCGTAGATTCAAAAGGCACAACAGAGTTCAACATGCATACACCGAAGTAATAAACGAATATCTCAAGTTCGGTCATATGTCTAAAACACCTGAGGAATATAATAATTGCGTTTATTTACCTCATCATGCGGTACTGAAGGAAACTGGTATGACTACCAAACTACGAGTCGTATTCGACGGATCCGCGAAGACATCTTCTGGAGTATCATTAAATGAAGCCTTATTGATAGGGCTAACTATTCAAGATGATATATTTTCGCTCATCATCAGATTCGGATTCTACAAGTACGTGTTGACTGGTGACATTGAAAAAATGTATCGCCAGTTCCTGGTACGTGAAGAGGACCGTAAATACCAATCAATTCTCTGAAGGGATGAAACAGGTAATATCTCAACATATCAATTAAATACTGTCACGTTTGGGTTATCAGCGGCACCGTTCTTGGCTGTCCGGAGTCTACACCAACTAGCCATGGATCATGCCATGAACTATCCGCGAGCTTCCCAAGTATTATTAAAAGATATGTATGTGGATGACCTCTTAACTGGTTTTAATTCTCTGGAAGAAGCAAGGACCGTTCAGAAAGAAATCATAGCGTGCCTCAAACAGGGCGGTTTAAACATCCGTCAATAGGCATCAAATGATATTCAACTCTTGCAGCACCTAACTGCAGAGTCTATCAATCAAAAGTTATATTTAAACGACGATAAAACTCTCAAAACACTGGGGGTATTTTGAGATTCAAGTTCTGATTCAATCAAGTACAATAGTTTCCCTCTGAATAATGATGAATCAGTCACAAAACGTAAAATATTATCAGACATCTCGTCAATATTCGATCCGTTGGGATTACTTGGCCCAGTCATTCTTACTGCAAAACGCACAATGCAACAATTGTGGGCAGCTAGGATAGACTGGGATGATTCAGTACCAGAGCATATCCACACAGAATGGTCAACATTTAATCAACAGTTACCCCTCTTAAATCAAATGACCTTCAAACGTTTTGTCAGATAAACCTAAAGAAATTCAATTACATGGGCTCGCAGATGCTAGTAATATCGGCTACGGTGCATGTATGTACATTCGATCAATCAGTTTTTCTGGCCAATTAAAAACTCAATTGTTATGTTCAAGGTCACGTATTGTACCACTAAAGGTCGTCAGTATACCAAGACTAGAATTATATGCAGCACAAACCCTAGTTAATTTGTATCATTCAATTAAAGATGCTGTCAATATACCCATATCACGAATTGTCTTATGATCCGATTCAACGATTACTCTTTCTTGGATTAAGACGTCACCTGATCTACTGAAAACATTTGTAGCTAATAGAGTAACAGAAATCCAGCAACTTTCCGAGGGTTGCGAATGGCGCTATGTGGGGTCTTCAGACAATCCAGCAGACGAACTGTCGAGGGGTCAACTACCTGACGAATTTCTAGACAACAATTTGTGGAAAGTGGGGCCCAGCTGGCTGGCGGCTTCAGAAGACGAATGGCCTAAAGACCCAATTCCTACCCCTGCTACCATTGAAGAATTCAAAACTTGTTTCAATACTTCTATTGCTGAAAATATGTTTGAAAGATATTCATGCATCCAGAAGGCTGAACAAGTTATAGCCTATTGTTTTCATTTCTATTCATCTACGAGAAAATTCAATCTTCACCGAGGACATCTGACTTCAGAAGAGAGAAGCAAGGCAAGATTACGAATAATTCAATCAGCAAAACGGGAATCACTCACTGAAGAATTGAAAATGAACAATTCTTCTAACAGAAATCAACTGAGAAGCAGGAAAGTTCCCCGTTTGTCACAGTTGAATCCTTGCATCGATGAAGAAGGATTATGGCGTGTTGGGGGTCGTCTACAACATGCATCGATATCATATGATCAGAAACATCCCATCATACTTCCGAAGAATAATCACATAACAAACTTAATTATCAGAGATAAACATTTTTCACATTCTCATTCGGGAATTCAAACTACTCTTTATGCATTGAGACAGCAATATTGGTCGTTAGATGGGAGAAATCCAATTCGAAAAATAATCCATCAAAGTGTCACATGTACCCGAGCGAAATCAGAGGCAAGAGTTTCAAATCCGGCAGCATTTTCTGGTTTTCAACGTGTTGGAGTCGATCATTGTGGTCCCATTCTCATCAAAGAAAAGAAATACCGGAATAAAATGAAGGTTAAGGTATATGGAGCTGCATTCATCTGTATGGCTTCCAAGGCCGTACATCTGGAGCTAGTGATTTGATCACCACAGGATTTTTAGGTGCTCTCAGAAGATTTATTTCTCGCAGAGGGAAACCGACAAGATTGTATTTTGACAACGGAACGAATTTCGTTGGTGCCAACAGAGAAATAACAGACATTGTAAGGGAGTTGCAAAATGAAGCAAATAAAAGAAAAATTCGTAATTTTTTGGGAGATCAAGGAATAGAATGGCATTTCTCTCCTCCGTTGAGTCCTCATTTCGGTGGATTATGGGAGGTTGCTCTTAAATCGTTCAAATATTTAACCCGTGTTGCTGGGAATGTTCTATTCACGTTTGAAAAATTCAACACACTCATCATTGAAATCGAAGCCATCTTAAATTCAATACCACTCACTCCTTGTTCAAATGATCCCAACGATTTATTCGCAAAACGTCGCAAAACTTCCCTTGACCGAGAAATCAACAGCACAAACCTGGATCCCACCAGTCTTCTTCTCGTTGTTCATGAACTTTTCGGGTGCATAAGCACAAGCCGGATAAATAGTATCCGGAACAGCAGGTGGTGCAACTAATGTCGGCGTTCATCAAAATCTTCAACAAGTTCCTCGAGTTCATCGAAAGTGGAAAATTGACGGCGAGAGATCATATGATGATACTCCCTCCTCAAATTCTCAAAACCGATATCTAACCTCGCCTCGATCGGGAAATGAGTATCCTGCAAGTGGTTCCACATCAACCGAAAATTATCAATGTAGTCAAATCCACTCTCCAAAGCACCCTGAGTCCTAACCACGATATCATGTACTGCACGCCATTTCTTAAACTCAGTGTCGGAGACACGACGTAAAAATGCACTATGAAATTCCTGATAATTTGTGAAGCCACCTCGTCTCTCTTTTCACCATTTAAAAGCAATGTCCCTCAATAGAACAGGCATGACGCGAAACAAATCATCATCACTCATGTTACAAGCCTCCTTACACACGGTAACCCTCCTCAAGAAATCTTCGATATTTTCGCCCTTATACCCAGAAAAACTGAGCTTCCAGGAATGTACATGATTGAAGGCACTGAAGTTTGAACTCGAATTCTTACCTGAACTTCGAGATGAAGGTGCAACCCCACCACTCGATGCTTGACCTCCAGGTGCAATCTGCACATAAGTCCACACTCCATCAATACGTACCCTACGATATGAAGCTGGATCCGTTGACTCAGACTCCTGGCAAAAACCATTCTCACTTTGCTCACAATTATTCCTGCTAGACGAATTCTTCATATCAAAGCCAAAGTGCGAACCAAAACCCGAAACCGGCACTCCATCATGTGGAGAACTAGCAGCTGCAGGGCCAGTAGGCGAAAAAGCGTTATTAGGTAATGCAAAAGAAACATGAGTGCCATGACCGCCCAGGCCAGATGTAGCCACTGAAACCGAAGAAGTAGAAACACCGGGGGCAACCACGATAGTATTAGGTGCGACTGAGACCCCAAATCTCAACGGCGAGTCTCAACCAGTCGTCGTCGGTAAAACAAAATTCATCGGCCTCACTCTACGTAGTATTAGGAAATTGTACTCTCCTAGTAGCGCGAGCTAAACGATCACGTAGACTATCAAAATCCCCGATTCCACTAACACGGTACTAGCGTAAAAAATCCCTCAATTATGCAATCGATAACGTAGCGGTCCATTGACTGAGAGAAAAATCCACTTCAGCATCCTCAATTAGTCCAGGTGCAGGCAACCCCTCATTCACCCCGTTAGCCGTCGAATTATTATAATAAGTTGGCTCAGGCATGGCTAAATCGTTGCTCAAGAAAGATGATACGACAACAAATCAAAACAAATTCTAAATCGAAACCACATTCGGAATCGAAACCAAACAGATATCGCTCACAATATCACCATCAATCCCAAAAACTAATGGCGAAACCCAAAAACATATGTCACAACACCAAACAACACACAACACAAACCAAAGGACAATCACAAGACCTCTCTCACAACATAAATCCAGTGACTCTCATTTCCCTAATACAACCAGTCATTTCAGGCTACCACAGTAGACCGATTATCATTAGCCAAGCACCACAATTGAATAATATCCGAGATAACCCGCAAAATTAATTTCGAAAACCAAAAAAGTCTGAACAAATTGAATCCCGAAAATATCCCCGGACCCACTGAATTAAATCGCCTCGAAACTTAAATCTTCGCGAAGTTCGATTATCTCAACCGTAAACAAATTTCAACTGTCGAAATGTCAGGCGCCATAAACGCCAATACCGCAAAAAAACTAAACCCGAATAAAATAACAAAACGACACGTTAAAAGTTCAAATTTACCAAAACAGAAATAATCCTTAAAAAATCAACGAACGATATCAACAATAAAATTCAATCAAAAATATTAACAAAAATTCAATTCCCGCAATTAATTCATAAGCCCCACGTTCGGCGCCAAACAGCTGTGACGTATTTTGCACCTTTGCGGAATGATGCAGAAATTCGCAGCCCTCGGCGACCAAATCGTATCAAACAAAATTGGGCGCCAGAATGTTTTCTTGCCAAAACGTACAAAAACTGAATCCCGAAATATCTGCAACAAAAGGACAACTGCCGACAGCTCAGATAACTACCGCGGTAGCGGCTGGGTTCCACACATGTCCCACAAATATACTGAAATGATTGGGTTTCCCTCTTATCCAAAAAATAAATGAAATCAGAAATTCAAGGAATATAATTTTTAATTGAAGAGTTAATTCCTGCAATTAATTACAAATCAAATCCACAAATATGGTATTCAAAATAAAATCCCTTTCCTATTCTCCGAAATTCGCAACTCAAACCTCGGTAAATAAAATACAGTAAATAAGGATAAATAAAGAACTAATGACTCGATGCAACACAAATTCCCCCACTGCAACTCGTCAGAAAATAAAATACTAATCAATTAAACGAATAACGTCAAAATCAAAACAACTAGCAAATTTCGATACGTCAAATATTACAGTGTAGGAATCTACTATTACCCCGAGATCAGTACTCTGGAAGAGAGCGGCGAGAATAAGTACTTCCGACTTCAACCTACGAGAACTGCGATTGCCTCGAGAGACTTGTTGTTACCGCCTCAAACGCACATGAGGCGGTAACTTTCGAAAGTTCACCCGGCTAGGCAATCCAAATGACTCGAGCGTCGACACAGACGCTACAACCCCAATTCTGTCTTCGAAAATTCCACAATTCTCTAACCGATGAATCTAATTTACAGACACTTGGAAAAACAAAAAAATTAAATGTTCCACGGGAATTATAGAAATTCCCGTCGCATTATAGAAACCCGTCACTGATTTCTATAATTCCACGGGTGTTTACACTATTTTTTAGTTTCTGATGGGTTTTTATCCTTTGTAGTTCCAATTTTCTCAGTTTGAATTAGTTTTTTGCAATGGTTGCGACTGTTGGAGGCATACAGGGTGTTTTGGATTGGATATATTCCTTGGATGTGTTTTTGTGTTCGATATTTATATCATCATGTTCTACATCTGTGCATAGCCTTAAAATGTGCTACATCAAAACAATATATCAATAAAAGTTGAACGATTTTGTCCTGATGAGGGTTTCCGATTTGGAACCGCAACGTTGACAAGAATTAGTAAACAATGAATTGATTTTTTCTTCTATGACCACAAGGCTGAAATATACCTTTACGAAAAAAAATTGAATGCAAATAGGTGTCGAGAGAACCACAAATGAATCTCGACATACGACGAAATGAGAATCACAATTGAACACGACCCAAAACTTAATATCACTGAATTTATTTGCTCATGTGATGAAAAAATCAACAAAGGAATCGATAACCGGACCCGCGAAACAACATAAAATCCTGCCGAATGAGGAGCAAGCGTTCGCAAAGAGAAATGATTCAACGCTAAAATGGAGCTACACTCGCCAGATGCCAAGCGTCTCCAGACTAACTTTAAAGCTGCGAAAATCGCTTCCTCCAATACCCTTTACAATCTTATACCCAAATTCCAGAAATTTCACACCGCTCACCTCAATTCACGTCGATGAATGTGCACGAACAGGCCAAAGTTGTCGCTTCCAACTCTCCAACGAGAAGTTTACAAAATATGGCCCTCGGCACGATAAAAAAATAATAATATGAATAATAATATATTAATATGATTATTAATATTAATCTTTCACAATGGAAATCTGCGAGCAGGTCTCTCGATATCCGAACGAGAAGTGACCGCTCCGGCAATGTCCACGCGAGTTTCACCTCCTCTCCCGGTCTAGCGACAACCCCACTGGTCAATTCTCATTGGTCAATCCTGATTGGTCGTTGGCCACGAACCCAACTAGACCGACAATAACTCTCGAACCCAGCTCATGCTCGTATTTCAACATCATACGGCATGCCAACTCCAGAAATTCGTGGGGTTCGATAAGAGAAATTTATCATAATCGTTTCCCAAAAGGCCGGCATCTTCCCTGGACGTCTAACGTCAGTCCAGATATTTTCCCTCCAAAACATGAGATAGTCAACCGACCCCCCACTAGTTACATCTAGGGTCCCTAGACCGTCATGTGGAACTGGCCCAATCCGCTACAGTCATCAATCAAATTATCCGCCGAAACTCCTCAAACGGCGGGAATTCTAGTCCAAATCCAACAGGACTTGTCGAGTTAATCTTTTACCGTTAAACGTTCGAAACAAAATAACACGTTACAATAAATATAAACACAAAGAATTAGAGCTAAAAACAATTTTACTGTCCATTTGCCGCACAGATATTTAGATATTAAAAATCGTCTAGTCTCCTCAGTTTTTGCGCTATATCAATTTTCATTCTAATTTTTCAAAAAAATGTAGAGAATTATTACCAGGAATTAGTTTTTTCTAATTTAATCATTATGGGGCCAGTTTTGTTATTATTTAAATAACCACTTTGCTTGTTTAGTTCATCAATTTTTTTGTTATATCAAACGAATTGAACATAAATATTTTGAGAATACATGTTATAGCTATTTTACATGAATTACTTTCGACTCCTACACAGCTAATTTCGGTTTATTGAATATAAAAATTTAGAATGAAATTAAAGAAATGAACAGAGCCACGCTAAATCAGCAGGCCGAACAATCGATCCTGGGAATATTTGTCCCATTTTTTTCTGAAACAATGATAATTAGACACAAATTTAAAAAAAAAATGGAAAATTTGATAATTGAGGGAGTTATAACTTTTTCAAAATGACTAGTTTTTGTCTAAAAAAATTGTTTTTCCAAGTTGGCCTTAATATTACTGCAGGGTTTCAAACTACCAAATCACCTGTTAGCATATTCAAAGAACATGAAAAGTTCTTTGAAATGAGACATCATACATAACATTTTTTTCCCGTTTGACGGGATTTATACGAGAAAAACCTTTTTTTTTAATCGTTAATTTTATAACGAATTCGTTAGGTTTTTCTATTAATTTTTTTCGTTCGTGGAAAAAAATATCCGATAACGATAAGGGGAAGGGCTGAATTTTTTAATTCAACAGTGGTTTTTAAAAAATTTAGGAATTTGAGGCATACATATTTTTTTTTTGTTACAAAAAAATCATATTCATCTATATCTACTTTAATTCCCTCGCAGTAAGTACGATTAATAATTTTTCTCAACTCAAAAGTTTTAACTTAGAAAGGCGTGACGAGCTTCACTCAATTTAATTTTTATATAATTTTTAGAATTAATAATTTTGGTCACAACTCATCTCAAGCTCGGCGCATATCAACGTAGAATTCACCTTGGGCGCCAGCCTATTTCTAATTAACGTAATTGGAAAAACAGGCAAAAAGACCAATTTCTTGTCCGACCAACAATTCTGACGACTCAAATCAAACGGGCCACACGGACTCTTACCAACAAGGGGGAGGAGAATCGTTGCCTCCTATCGGATTCTCGAACCAAGACCAAGAAATAAAGTCGACACAGATAATGTTATACCCCAAAGAAACTAATATATTCAGAAATTGCAATGATTAAAAGAAATAATCTTGGATAAAATGAATAGAGGAATATGTACAGAAATATTAATGTAAAAAGAGATAATAAAGATTTGACAGGGACCGTTAGTTTCTCCCTGTGCAGAAAATAGGAAAAAATATAATAGTGTGGAGAAATGACCCTGTTTCCTCCACGATCTCGTCTGACAAAATTTAACTTTCGACCCCGGTGAGGTAATATCCCATAAATTCCCCTAGAATCGATTGCGTCCCAATTTTATATCGATGGGCATTCACCCCAGTCGACTACATCGTCTAAACAGAAAGAAACAGGTCTCGCCTCGAATCTTAACTAAAAATGAATGTTGGAGACTTATGGGTCTCGCCCAAATAAGCAATCAAAAAAATTAAACTAGAATATTACTCGACGAGGTTCGGGACTCAGTCTCAACCTTAAACCACAGGAAATTTGCTCTGAATTTGACTTATTTTAATTATCATTCAGTCCAGAGCCCCAGAATCCTCTTCAGGCTGCTCCAGGCCGTACGATAATCGACTTCAGTCAACACTCGGGTCCGACTCTATCCAGGTGCCCTACACGTGGTCAAACTTCTCAATAATACTGACTACTTTACTGAGCTCTGACTCTCAATGCGTCTCGGGGAGAACTCAATCTACGTGGCTTTTCCGTCTCCCTCGCCGCGGTTAGTAGACCTAGCCCCTCCCTTCCACCTTCCAACTACCCAAATTCGCGACTAATTGGCTTTGGGCTGAATGGTAGTTTTACAATTGTTCGCCTAGTTTTTCTTCTATTTTCCAATAATTAAATTCCTTATACAAAAACATATAAAAGACTTCGTCCACGACTGAGGGAGTAGATTACTCGCTAGCGTAGGAAGTGAGACCTGCAAAGCGTAATGCATGTGAAGTTTTACACTTTCAGCACAAGAAATTTACAAAACGTGATTATTTTTTCGGTAAATGATTCACTAGTAATCAATATGCAATCGTATGTAGAAAATATGCTATGGAACTATTGTATATCCAATCTAGGCATGCCAGTTCACACGGTACGAATATTCACTATTGAAATGTGGCCGTGAACAAATGAATGATTCTTGACACCCACCAGGTAAGTGAAATCACATAATTACCCGTTCAATAATATATACTCTTGTGATGAATCAATCATAGTTTTCATTCCGTTTGGAATGAGAATTACTGACATCACATCAGTACCGATGCTGCATACACGTATCCGAAACTAGTAAACAATATGTGGACGTCCGCATGAAAAGGGACCACTTTTTTTTTTTTTTTTTTTTTTAATGCTTATTTTATATCGCTTCGAGTCTGATGAGACTATATGGCGATTGATCAAGACTTTAAAAATGGTTAGATCTCACCATTCTACCCGGCCAGGAATCGAACCTGGAACCTATCCGTTGTGAGGCAACGGCCTTAACCACTACGCCAGGCCACCGGACAAGGGGACCACTTTGTCGAATTTAGTTTCCGAGATAATCGCAGTTTTCTGATTACGGTTCAGATTCGTCATTTTTTTTTATTGCTTAGGAATGAACTGCAGGTCCTCTCACGTCGAATCGCGCAAATTAAATGGCTCTATCTCTATTATGAGTATGTTTTTCGATTTTTTGGAGAAAAAAAAAAAGGGACCACTTTGTCGTGAGAAAACCCAGGAATTTTTTGATTTTTCAACAGTTTATCGCATTGTATGGTACATCAGGGGATGGGAACACATTATCACACATATATTTAGTGATTGTTATCATAACAAGTGGACAATTATTATTTTTTTTATAACTGGGTGGCTCATTTTTACTGATGAATTAGAAATTTGCTTCCAAATGGATATTCCTACGCAGATCAGGCCCTTATTTTTGGCCCTTGCTTCTGACCCTAATTTCTTACTCTTATTTCTGACCCTTATTTTTGACCCTTGTGACCCTTAGCATTAACCTTTAGTTCTGGCTGCAATTTTTGACCCTCATGACCCTTATTTATCACCTTTATTTTTGGTCTTCATTTTTGGCACTCGTGACCCATAGTTTTGACCCTTGTTTTTTAGTTCTATTTCTGACTCGAGACCCTCACTTTTGTCATTTTTGACCCCCCTGACCCTCAGATTTTTATTTTTGACCCTCGTGACCCTCCGATTTTATTTTTGACCCTCGTGACCCTCAGATTTCCATTTTTGACCCTCGTTACCTTCAGAATTTTATTTTCGACCCTCCTGACCTTCAGATTCTCAGCTTCATTTTGACTTTCATGACTTTCATTTTTGAGCTTTATTTTTGCCTCTCGGATCCTTGGTTTTGACCTTTATTTCTGATCTTTCGTTTGACTCTTTAGTTTTTACCTCCATTTGTTTATGTCCGCATGTGGATGGGAACATATTATCACACATATATTCAGTGAGTTTCTGTGTAACAAAAGTGGACAGTTGTTTTTTTTTTCATAACTGGCTGGCTCATTTTTAGTAATAAATTAGAAATTTGCTTCCAAATGGATATTCCTACGTAGATCAGGCCCTTATTTTTGAATCTTATGTTTGGCCCTTGCTTCTATTTTTCAGACCCCAAGTCTGAACCTTATTCCTGATCCTGGAGACCCTTACTTTTGACACTCGTTACTGACCCTGGTGAACCTTGATCTTAAATTTTATTTCTGATGTTAAAGACTCTGCGGTTTGAACCTTATTTCGGCCCTTATTTTTCACCCTCGTGACCCTTAGCTTTAACCTCTAGCTCTGGCTGCCATTTTTTACCCTCGTGACCGTTACTTTTGAGCCTCATTTTTTACCTTCATTTTTGACACTCGTGACTCATGATTTTTTTGTTTCGGCAGAGGTAAGTTATTTTTTTTTCAGTTTTCAATATGTATTTTCAACGGAAATTGTCCGTTCTTTCGATTGGGCATGGGTTCAATTAGCTCACTCCATCGGAAATGGCTTAAAATTGGCAAAAGAAAAGTGAAAATCACGCATTGTACCCCTTTCCTTCACCTCGATTGCAAAGTGACTGTTTTTACGAAACATATTGAAAAATCAGAATGGGATCTCACTCCGCTCTATCCAAAAAATATTCTTTTCTCAGCTCGGTTTCTGCAAATTCTTTTCATTTTCCATTTCTTCCATTTTTTTAATGTGAAAATTCAGTTTTTCCACTAAATACAAATTGAAACTTCGACACAAAAAATTGAAAAATTGAAAAAAAAATTAAAACAAAGACGAAAAAAATTATTTTTTGGATAGAACGGAGTGAGAACCCACTTGGATTTTTTAATATGTTCCATAAAAACTGTTATTTTGAGTAAGGAAATGGACATTGTCTGCAATCTGAGTGAGGAAAGGGGATCCAATCTGCAATTTTCAACTTTTTTTTATCAATTCAAGTCATTTTTGATGAAGTGAGCTAATTGAAACCATGTTCGACTGGAAGAATAGAAAATTTCAGTCGGAAATACATATTGATAATTAAAAAAACAATAATTCACCTCCGCCGGAACCAAAAATTTCGTCAAGTACTCGAAAAACGGAAATTTGACGTGGTAAACATAATAAAATTGAAAAAAACATTAAATTGAAATTTTTTAGGTTTTTTTGATCATAGTAAAACTATGGGAGAAGCCTCAAAAAAATGAACATTTTGAAGGTACAAAACCATACCTATAATTGGCGAAAACAATCATGACAGTCACAATAAAACAGTTTTATTTTTGTTGTCAACGATAATAAAACAGTATAATTTCTGAAAGAAGGGACAATAAATGATTTCAAACGTAGTCTACATTTTTGTTAGTCAAATAATTCGACACAGTCATGTTTTTCTTTTAAAATCCGATTAATTTATTGAAACTCAAATTTGAGAGAAAAGCGACCACTTTGTTAGATCTTTTTTATTTCATGAATAAGAAATAAATTAAACTTAGTACACGGTGGTTTGTGTTTCCAAATGTATGTTTTATGTATTCAAACCATTATCTGTTTAACTTCCGAGTAGAACTAATAATAATAGTACCTCGAACTTTGATCTCGTTTTTCTCAAAAGTATGTTTTTCCCATTTCCAAATTTGGAGCTCTATAACTTCGCGGTTTTTTCATCTAGCGAGACGTGTGACCTCTCAAAATGTCCCAAATTTAACCAGGAATACCATATGAATAAGTTCACCAGTGCCAAAGTGGTCCCTTTTCATGCGGACGTCCACATATGATCTCAACGAGACCGTTTGCTTATAGAGATTGGCTCAAGGAGTCATATTTCACTATGCCATGAGTCAGTATGAGTCATACTCTCTAAAGCCACCAAAAATGATATCCCATAATAGAGCGAAGACGTGACAGTTCAACATACTAGTGGAATAGAAGAACTGGTTCGCCAATATTTCGATAAACAATTGACGCGATTATTTGTCGTTTGGTAAAAATATACACCTATGAAACGCAGAATGTCTGTATTCTCTACGAAAGGCGACTAGAGGTGCACAGATGTTAACTATACATCTTTTGAAACTCCATTAGTGCATGCATGAGAATTTTCGACACATGAATTTTCGAATATATCCAAATCGATATCGCGCTCAGATATTGCTCAATATTCCGTTTGTGAATAATCTCTCGTACATCACATCAAATTCGATGGAATTAAGTTTCTACACAGGAGTTCCAATTTGAGTAGAATACGACACTAGCCCGAATTTACAGACAACTTCGGCATTTGTCCTTTCATTACACGAGTTTATTTGTATTCGGCGTCTTTGTGTACATCGATATAATCCTATGTCAAAGTTGATCAATGTTCTACACCAACCGTTATGCGTGTACAACATCCAACGCATAATCCTTGTGTGTTCATTCTAATTTCCTTCGTGTACAATCTTCAATGTCTAATTTAATAATTCCAGGCGCATTCAAAGTATACGACTTTCTGATTTTTTCATGTTTGCTGAATACTCCGTTAATTCATAGTAACATGAAGATTTTTTGCGCGATTTCTAATAAAAAATAAATCGGTTTTCCTGCATGGTTATTACAGAAAATTCCATAGACAATATTTTATGAAGGGTAATCAATAGTTTTCGATTCATTCATGCTATTTATTTCCTCTTGACATTCTTTCTTCAAAAGGTCGGGACTCAAATTTTCCAAGTTCTTTGTCTCTGCATTTTTTTTTCTTGGGTAACATAAAATACAAGAGGAAAAAACTTAGAACATATGTTTCCAGAAATTCTCACCCAAATAGCCAGGTTGTCGACAACAAGTAGAGTATTTGTAACCGTTGAGTAGTCAGCAACGCCCTATTGTAATGCATAGAAGTTGTCCATCTTTGTCTTTTTCAACTAGTACATAGATAATTCTAGCTATTCGACATTAGAAAATTTTGATTCAATTGATTCTGTTTATAGTATCTCTGTGTACAGTAATAATGTCAACGGAATAAATTGTACAGAAATTTCAAATTCTATGGATTGAAAACCGTCTTTAATTTGGGACTTTAGACTTTCACTGGGCAAGTAGGTAAGGTCATTCTTCTTAATGAAATAATGCAGTGTACTCATAAGATTGGTGAGAAATTTGCACTGGAGTAATCAAATTACGATGAAATCGCAGAAGATATAATTGAAAAATTCTCAGATATCTATATAAATAGTCCGGTCTTAGATAGAGGGAAGAAACCTACTCACTACAAGTGATTCCACTTCTGAATTCATCAAAATGATAGAGAAATGGCTGAGTGTAGCAGAAAGACAAGTAAAAATTGAGTGGCTCGAAACATAGACTGAGATATCAGTGATATGCAAGTGTCTAACATCAGAGAAATAGATAAATGCAAGCATAAAACTGAAGATGGAAAAATCAATTCAATGAAACTGAATATTGCGATTGGAATCGCACATTGTTGAGATGTACTTGAGAGGTCACCTGGACTGGAGTGCATGGAGAGTGCAATATCTCAAAGCTGTTTGATCGAGAAGGATTATCACCATGAGCTGATCAGACTACCGACAAACGAACCGCCTATCTACGTCCCTCACGTGAATTTTATTCCAAATGTGATGAGAGGACGCCATTCTTATTTACTGAGAGTGGTGAATCGACCATAGCAGAAGTTCCGGTAATATGTTGCAAAGGATCATTTATATCAATTGACCGATAAGCAACGATCAACTGCTGAGAAAATTGTTTCCAGCGACGGTTGGCGAGACAACAACGTATTGTAGAGACCAATCCAGCGGCTGAATATGAATCTGGAGGCGAATCATATTTCACCTCGTATCATCAAAAGAGTCATGCATGATTTAATTATTTCATTCATTCATTATACATTATTCCTTATTTTATTTTCACATGTATACCCTCTCGGGTTTTTACATTTTGTTCCTTACTCCTTACAATACTAATAGCAAAGATAAGAAACAAAAAAACCCTAGTTTGCTGCATCCTCGATACAGCCAAATGATGAAACGTGTACACGTCTAAGTGGTGACTCTTTCAACATAGCCTGTAAAGGATGTCGTTGATTAGGGTTTTGTTATAGGTTTTTGTTATAGGTATTACACAAGAAAAGAAACACTAATTAATTTTTTAACATGAATTTATTGACTGTGGGCCGATGATAAGAAAAGTAGGATACATACGGAAAGAGATCAATATTTATATCACCGGTAAACGTTAAATCTAAACATGTATTACCTGTTGTAGTAGTTTGAGTTTTTAACACTGTAGATCGAATTCTGTTTTTATAAAATTCATCAAAGTTTCATTATACATGATATTACAATTAAAGTACCCGCACAAAATTATTGGTGTTGTTCTGTCAGATTCCATTGTTGGGATGAATTTTTTAAGCGATTCAGAGTATCGAAGAAGTGTAATAAAAAAAATGGTATCTCGTTCGTGGGTACTCGTGGAGGGATATATATTGCTGCTAGCACACATTGTATTTTATTGTTGAATAGCACTTTGATTGACGTAAAATCTCCAATTGAACTTTCTTTAATATTGATGAGGTGACTGATATCAGATATTGTCATACATGTTGTCAAACTCTTTACGTTTTTATAGATTGCCATTTCACCAGCTAGTCGTTTTTTGATATTTGTTAATATATTCTTTCGTATTGCACAAGTAAAACCGGCAATTTCAACCGGTGGTTCGGTATTACTCAACCAAGTTCCACTACATATCAAATATTCGGTATGTTGAAAAATGAGATCAGTAACAATGTTAGTGTTGTGAGTGTGAAGACTTTGTACGTTTATGTTGACCACAACAATTTGTTTTGTTGAATTGGAGGCGGTATCACTCAAGAATTGATCAGAGTTTGATGCACTGCAAAATAGTTCAGCGGAACGCATCACGGTGTTCAAACGATGTTGTTCTAATCGTATGTACTCATCTTTCATTTCTTTCAAGGCTGGACATAAATTACCTCGACCATGGTAAAAAGTGGTCGATATGTGTATTGGTTATGTATAAACCATCGATTGAAGTAATTCTGCTCATAGCTACATATACAAGTTGAGTTTGTTGTTTTTTGTCGTATTGAAACACAATCTCCTTGAATGTTGCACCTTGCGACTTATGAATAGTGATGGCGCAAGCTGGAACGAGTGGAAATTGGACTCGCTTGTATTTGATAGTCTTCGTGAGAGAAATTGTTCCTGTGTATGTAGATATTGGTGTCCAATCACGTTGTAAAATATCATTTTTAGCTAGGACATGCGGGCGACATTTGATTCTAGCTTTGTGTGCGATATTTTGCTGTTCGAAGTAAAGCCACAATCGAAGATTACGAGGTGATTGAGTTGAGTTCGGTGAGTTACTGGGTTCGGCCATAGAATGATGTGGATCAATATTAATGTTTTCGATATACATTAGCTTACCGATAGCCCCATTTACCAATCCATCTTCTACGTCAATATTGGTCGTAATCATGTATGGGTATCCGTCAGTGAGACTCAACATGTAAGGAAGACCACCAGTTTCAGTAACATTCATTTTATGTAATTTGGTTCTAGCATTGGTTAATTCTGCAGGATTTCTAAAACCAATGATTACATCGTGTGCTACACATTCTATAGCAGATTGCATTGCTTTTCGATTGTATTCATCGACGTCTGTGTTATGCTGAAATAGTCGTATCGCATTTAGAACATTTTCGTTGCACCACTGAATACTATGGAAACGGCTCTCTATTAAATTGATCTACGATTGTAATAAACTCTCGCCGTTGCCAATCTTTGTTAGTATAGTAGAGAATGTAGAGTCACTTTGACGCACAACCCGTATTAGTGGAAGGTAATCAAGTGATTGCCATAAAATAGCACCACCGATGGTATTACGATTTGGTTTATAAGCTGGTCCGGCATTTACTGGCGGTAGTTGTCGCAAAATCATCACAGAAAATGATATTTATATTTCCAAAAGGATGATCGTGATCGGCTGTTATTTCTTGCAGTCGGGTGTGTATTTTTTCCAACGTGTCAGCTCCAATCATATTCACTTTATCGATGATGATGCATTTCACTTCAGCAAACAGATTACGATAGCTATGTAATATTTCTAGAGAAAGTTGGTGTATTTGGCGGGAGTGACAGATGAAATGCTGAGTGGACGGTAGTACCACCGAGATTCACTGCTGCTTTACCAGTTGAAGCGCAAGCTACGTATGCGTTTCTCAACAAATTATGTTTTTGAGTGAAGCGGGTGTATGTTTCCATGATCGCTTTTAGGAGATATGTTTTGCCGCAACCAGCTGGGCCAGTCAGGAATATTTGGATTGGATTGGTATTGATACTGTGTAATCGATGTATAACTTCGAGCACAAGCTCACGTTGTTCTCGATTAGTTGATCTCATCATTTCACAGTATTCTTGCTTTGATAAAACATTAGTTCGGCGTCCAATGACTGCGATTGAGTTACTAGCAGTAATCATATCAATGTCATCTGTATTTTCAGGTTGTTCATTACTGAATCTACTCATTATGAAGTTCTCGCGTACATTTATCTGCTCTTGAGATTCATCTGTTGAAGAACATAGTTATTGGAGCGCCGTCATTATTTGAGTTATATTGACATTAGCTTCGAACTTTTTGCATCGATCTAAACTGAGTTTTTCATTAGTGTCATATATTTGTATAAACTTGTTTCGGTCTATGATATCTATCAGCTCCTTCCTACATGGGATGTATAATAAAACCATCTCCCGTTTGTAATTTTCCACATCTGCAGTGTCATATTTGCGATATCGAATGATGCGTGATTTGATTCGCAGTTTATATGCATTAGTTGGTTGATGTATTACTTTATTTTTGTAAAAAAAACTGTGCCAAGAAAAAGTTTTGTCTGGTTCTTACTAGGAAGTAGAAATTTTTGAAAAAAAAAGAAATGAAAAAGAAAGCCAAGTCAGCAATGTCGAATAAACGAAAATAGTGCACAATCAGATTTCTATAAGAGAAATTGTTTCAAATCGAATGAGGATTTTAAAAAAATTCTTGATGAAATAAAAAATTAGTAGAAGGAGGACCAACGTCCTTGGCGCGGGTCAGAAGATGGAGAATTAGATTGGTACTAGACAATGAAAAACTCCTTCTACTAATTTTTTATTTCATCAAGAATTTTTTTAAAATCCTCATTCGATTTGAAACAATTTCTCTTATAGAAATCTGATTGTGCACTATTTTCGTTTATTCGACATTGCTGACTTGGCTTTCTTTTTCATTTCTTTTTTTTTCAAAAATTTCTACTTCCTAGTAAGAACCAGACAAAACTTTTTCTTGGCGGAGTTTTTTTACAAAAACATTTGTTTTTGTTTTTTTAGGGAGATTTCATAATTTTTTTCAAGATAAACAAGGAATCGTTTTTATATCCTGTGAATTTTTTCATTTTTAATTCAATTCGGGTCATTCATTTTTCACGCGATAAATCATCTTTCCAATTAACAATCGAAGTAAAACAAATAGTTCTATTCCACAGTCGTTATTTGCACCGACTTTTAATTATTTATTCAACATTTTCCGATTGAATTTGCTCCTTCGAGAATTCATTTGTGCACGAAACTCGATTGAAAAATATCTGTGGAATTCATCATTCGTGCACCATATTCAATTTGTAAATTCCCGGGCTTCCCTCCTTGGTGCGTGTGGTTGTATTTCACTGCTACCAACTTCGGAACAAAAAAATGAAAGGAGTTGATGTGAAATGCGAGAATGTGCATATGAACCCGTTGCTATGCGCGTATTTTTTTAAATATTGCTTCGAACAAAAAAATAGTTACATCAATGAGAAGCTTGTGGCCAATTTATATAATGTAACTAAGAGTATTTTTCATGTAGCTCGTCAC
>NW_021680966.1:375809-408318 GCF_001412515.2 Diachasma alloeum
AGGAGTTGATGTGAAATGCGAGAATGTGCATATGAACCCGTTGCTATGCGCGTATTTTTTTAAATATTGCTTCGAACAAAAAAATAGTTACATCAATGAGAAGCTTGTGGCCAAATTATATAATGTAACTACGAGTATCTTTCATGTGGCTCGTCACGTTTGTATTTTATTTAATGGATATGATTCGGAGATAGTGAAGGGGGTAGTTGCTTCGTGTATAGATACACGGCAGCGATCGGCCTGATGTTTTGTACAATCGGAGTCAAAACTTTTCTTGGCCGATACGCTGCCGCGTATCTCGATCAGCAATGTCACCAATGCTCTCTCCATCTTCACTGTCATGGTCTTCATTTTTGTCAAGGATGTCATCTTGTATTCGGCTCTTTTTTGGTTTCGGAGCTGTGTTTTCACGATCTTCATTGACATCAACATTAATCGTTCAAGATTTACATGATTTATAATTTGCTGCAAAATCGGCGAGGTAAAGATGATCACACTCGGGTGGCCGTACCTCATAATATTGGATGATGTTAGTCCAAGTATCAGTGCAATTTGGTGCAATATTCTCCTCATTCATTTGTGATTTTCGTGTACAAGATTTCTGCCTTTCATGTGGCCACACGGTGGGAATATAGACTACATCTCGACTGCAGTGACTCATTGGTTGATGCAGTAAATACCAAGCTGCTTCCTGTACTGACAACTCAACCATGTTCAATAGTTTAAGACCTAGACGTTTGAGTAAATTGCCATAATCATTATCATAAGATTAATGATCCAATTGTAATAAGTGACGATGGAGGTTGCTGATGCCACGATTCGATTTATTTATGTACTCCATATCAGAATTGAGGACACTACTGATCCATGGGTGAAAGGTATTTGTATACATTTCTCGGAAAGATCGCTTGAAAAGTAATGTCGGCCGTTGTAAGGTGGGTCTAATAACATTGAGATAAGAATCTGGTTGCAGTTGATGATCGCGCAAGGAATGTTTCCAGATTATCATATTGTTTTTCTTCTAGTGCTTTCCGTAAATGACTTGCTTTCTTGCGAAGGATTTCGCGTCGTCCATCTTCTTTTGACATTGGGAGGAGTATACGAGTTTCTTCCATGGGCCAGTAGGGAATACCGAAGTGGCACGTCGCTTCTCCGCGTTTAGTGCATGTAAATGTATATTGGTGGACTTGATTCCCATACATTGGTTGAGGGAGATCAGTTTGATGAACAGAGTATAGTTGCTTAATGAGTTTAATGGTTTCTGGCATAGTCTCACTCACTGCCTCGTGAGAATCATTGTCAAGCCATAACAAAATATGAGCATGTGGACTTCCTCGTTGTTCGAATTCGATACGTTGAAACTAATCAATAACGCGATATTGGCCAAATGGGTTCCATTGACGGCATGACTGTACCATAGACATGATTACATTGACCAATTTGTTGAAGTAAATGCAACATGTTACTGGATCTTCATTCACCAGATTGCAGCGTTGCGAACACGATAACTCAGATAAAGGATCTTCAAAGTTTACATCCGGGAATTGGTCACTTAATTTGTACAATATACGGAGAAGGTGTGGCCACCGAATTTCATTTGCCGATAATGTCATGAATATTGTTGGCTTCCCCAATTGTCGAATTATAGCAAATAAATCTTTCTTGCGATCAGCCCAATACTGCATTGAATAAGGTACTGATTTGAAAAATGCCAAGTCCTTATGAATACAATCTTCAAGAAATTGTCGACTCTCTAGCATTTCTCGTGTTATTTGTTCTGTTTCTTTCACACACTTGAAAGTGCTATAGAATCCTTCGACAACTCGCTGACGAAGAGTTTTCATAGCCATGTAGAATATGTGAGATGGTGTGACACTACGTCTATCCTTTCGATGAATCTCGCTTGTTGAAATCATGTATGAAGTCACGGTGATGTTTGGATTTAAAGATCGTGAAACTCCATAATATATTCCCGGAAATGACAATTCTTCAGCATATTGGTCATATAATAATTTCATTGGTTTACTACGCTCACCCGGAGCGATATTCAAGCACATGTCTTCATTCCAGAGAAGTGTGTGTTGACGCGCCACAAGCATCTCTGATTCTGAAATTTGTTGATTGTTATCTGATTCAAGGGGCTCTATTAGTAATACACTCTCTGTATTTTCATTAGGTGTTGTTATTTTATACGTAGTGTTCATTTTATCCAAAACATTGAAGTCTGTCTTTATGTTGTAGTGACGATACAGCGGAGTATTGACTAAATAGTTGAGCCATGCTTTGATTACTGATTTCTTAACAAATCCATGCAAGTAAATTGATTTATGAATCAAATTACGTTTAATGTTAACTTTAAAACATTAGTCATCATCTAATTGAGGTGGAAGCATTTTTACCATAGTATTAACATCAACCGGCACATTTATTATCTGACCAATAATTGAATAAGCTCCTTCGCGGCGAAGTCTGCGGATTTGCGTGAAAGGCAGTCGAGGTGACAGTAGTCTTTCAGTGATGGGATCAAGTGGTGTAGTCCCACTGGCTTTGGTGGGTGTTGGAAGCCATTAATTTTTGCTAAAGTTGGTAACTTTCTTCTACTCACACTTGAACGACAAGTATTGCATAGTTGGAATATATTTAGAACGCCTTGTTACGCTTCTTCCGGGCAGAATGTTGTAAGTACCTCAGCTTGCTGTGATGTTACCATTTTCAAATCTTGAGGAACTCATAAGCGGTCACATACATCACATGCTACGCCAAAGTCATGCTGTTTGAATGCTTCATCAAAATAAGTATTGCAGTAGATGTATCGGTTACTATTCTTTGTTGCAATTGAAAGATCCACTGAAATAGATGGTTTGGGTGAATCCATGAGGATATCCATATTCTCATTTGGTTTCCTTGCGGTATTCGTACTCCGTTTTGAAGGACCCTGCATGATAGAACTGGTATTTGATCTTTTATTCGTCATTGTTGTTGAAATCTCTGTGAGAATTGGAGATCTATTTGATCCGTTCGATGGGAAATGAGGTACAGCTCCTTTTGTCATACGCTTTCTTTTCATCGAGTCCTGTAAATAATTAAATATAAATAAATAATGCAATTCAGGGAAATTTATATATTTAAGGCATTCCTAACAATTCACGATGTTTTCTATAGCTGTCTCCTGTATATACTTTATGAGAAAGATGAACTTTACTGAGGTGTCATACTTTTTAGTGTATGGCGCGTATGGGAAGCACAATATACCCTAAATGATGTATCTCTTTTATATGAAAATAATTTACCTGTTGGAAAATTGCTGCAGATTAATCCTGTATAATGCAAGATGAATGTATATCTACGCTTCTGAAATGGTCCTCACAAAGACGAAATGTTTTTTCATTAATTACTGAGTCCGAATACGCCGTAAGAATTGCTGCTATCCACTGTTCTCGTATATTCTTATCGCGTGGTATAGTGAAGAATGACTTATTTGGTCGTTGGGGACAATTTGGAATGGAGCAGCGCCTCGGCATTATGAATGGAAATCCTCTATCACTTCCTTCTCACTAGTTTCAATCCTCCCTTATACAGGGGTATCCTATTTCTAGAAAAGTCTATTTTTGAACTCTCATGTTCAGATGTGGCTTCCCAGAATAAAAGAATGTTCTAGAATATCTATAAACATGTAGAATTTAATGGATTAATTCATACTAAATGTTTTGTATTGAGTAAATTGTATTAAGAATTGCAATTATTCTTACCTCAATCAACTACATTCCCATCAATTTCTGCAGATGTGAACTTATTGAGATTTGATCCTCAACTGATCTCCAGTTGCTTCTGTCCACCCTTACATAGGGGTATTTCATTTCTAGAAAGTTCTATTCTAGAACTCTCGTATTCGGATGTGTCTTCCCAGGATAAAAGAATTATCTAGAATATCTTTAAACATGTATAAGTCAATGGATTAATTCACACTCGGTCATTTGCAATAGATGAATTGTGCTATTAATTGCAATTATTCTTACCTTAATCAACTCTGTTCCCCTCAACTTCTGGAGATATGAACTCATTGAGATTCAATCCTCAACTGATCTCCAGTCGCTCCAATCCTCCCTTATATAGGGGTACTCTATTTCTAGAAAGGTCTATTCTAGAATTTTTGTATTCAGATGTGTTTTCTCAGGATGAAAGAATGTTCTAGAATATCTGTAAATATGTAGAAGTCAATGAATTAATTCACACTCGGTCATTTGCAATAGATTGATTGTATTATTAATTACAATTATGTCTACCTTAATCAACTCTGTTCCCCTCAACTTCTGGAGATGTGAAACCATTGAGATTCAATCCTCAACTGATCTCCCGTCACTCCAGTCCTCCTTTAGATAGGGGTATTTTATTTTCAGAAAGGCCTATTCTGGAACTTTCGTATTCAGATGTGTCTGACCAGGATGAAAGAATGTTCTAGAATATCTGTAAATATCTAAAAGTCAATGGATTAGTTCACCTTCGACCATTTGCGTTAGGTGAATTGTATTATCAATTGCAAATAGACTGGGCGCGCGCTTTCACGCATATTACTTCATATTACTTCATTTACTTGTGAGAAGCTTCCTTTCTTTCATTGAAATTCCAAATCTATTAAATTTTATAAATAAAAAAACTCCTTGAATTTCCTCGAAATTTCTAGAAATTCCTTGAATTTCTTCGAAACTTCTAGAAAGATCTCGAATTTCTCCGAAATTTCAAGGAAGTCCTTAATTTTCCACGACATTTCTAGAACGTTCTCGACTTCTCTCGGAATTTCTAAAAAGTCCCTGCATTCTCTAAAATTTTCTAGAAATTCCTTGAATTTCTCCGAAATTTCTAGAAAATCCTTGAATTTCCTCGAAATTTCTAGAAATTCCTTGAACTTCTTTGAAACTTCTAGAAAGATCTCGAATTTCTCCGAAATTTCGGAAAAGTCCTTAATTTTCCACGAAATTTCTAGAACGTTCTCGAATTTCCTCGAAATTTGTGGAAACTTCTTGAATTCCTCCGAAATTTCTAGAAACTCGTTGAATTCTCTCGAATTTTCTAGAAATTTTTTGAATTTTTTAGAAATTTCTAGAAAATCCTTGAATTTCCTTGAAATTTTCAGAAACTTCCTGAATTCCACCAAGATTTGTAGAAAATCCTTGAATCCTCTCGAGTTTTCTAAAGTCTCTTTGAATTTTGTAGAATTGTCTAAAAATTCTTTGTATTTTTCCGCAATTGGCTGATACTAGATTAATTAGTAGTTAAATGAAATAATTGAAAACTACACATTACTTACCTGAAGAAGAAAACTCACTGAAATATTCCAACTATTCACTTCTTGTGATATTCACGATTCCACTGCCGATTTAAGACTGCCGCTGAATCGCATTGGTCCCCTTTATATACTGATTTTTGAATCTAGAAATTTCTACACTGGAAATTTCTAGAGGATTTAGTCGATAACTTATCCTAATACTCAGTTGGTAAATTATTATCAATCGGATTTTAGTTCATAAATGATCCAATAGATGGCGTTGAACATTTAGAGAGCCATTGTTGGGCCTTGCTCCTTTGACTTCGATTTTTCATCCCTTCTTTCCTGGTTCGACTCACCCCTTTCCTCTGACTTAACGAGATCTGGGCAAGCACTCCTCCAGTGATTTCCTTTCCTGCAGTTGAGGCAGAGTCCAGGTACCTTCTTATTTTTGCGATTTTTCTTCTGAGTGTTCTTAGCTGCCTCATTGTCTGATGAATTGTTCTTAGCGAATAGGGCACTGGTTTCTAGTGACTCTCGTAGATCAATCCTCGTCTCCTCGATAACGAGCCTGGATATCAAATTTGTTCCCGTTCTTTCTTCCGGGGCCGTTGAATCCCAAGCGCTGACGAAATGTCTGTATTCATTTGGCAACATCATCAACACTTGCGATAAACATTGAATCAGAAATGGGTTCGTCCAACGCCTGTAATTTATGATGAATGTCCTGCAGTTTCGCAATGTGGGTGATGATATCATCATTCGGGTCTTTCATGAAACTGTACCACTTTTTTTCGAGTAAGAGAATGCACGTTTCGGATTTTAGCTCGTGGATTGAGTGGAGATGATCCCACATTTGTTTAGCTGTTGTTAAATTCACAATGTGAACAATTACCTCTTGACTGACTGTTGTTGCAATAATCTTTTGGGCGGCAGCATCAGACTTCATCCATGCCTTCACTGCAGTTGCATGGGTCCTTCTAGCTGTTTCATCTGCACCTTGTGCAAGTAGTGGCAACACCATAGTTCCATCTACCACCCCAAGTACCTTACTTGCATTGAGCAGCACTTTAGTCTGCAATTTTCATGGTGTCCAATTTCTTGCACCCATCAATTTTATCAATTTCGTCTCTTCGTGGTCCATGTTGAGTGTTTATTTTGATTGCACATGGGATTTATAACCTCAACTCCGACCGCAGCTCCAAAAATTGATTTTCTCGTTTTAGATCGAGAGTTTTCATAACTTGACATTCACATATCTGATTAACCCGCAGAGATACGAAGACAATTGGAGCAGAAGAACAAGCTACAACCCGGACCTGGACAACGTGATTCCAGCCATCTTTCATCACTTTGGATCGTACGGCACCTCTGTTAGGAATACAGTGGTGACCACTATAAACTCAATTAGAATAAGTATTGTAAAATACGACACCGTTTAAATAATAAATTCGTTTATTAAATAAAATGGGGCGAAAAGAATCATTAATAAAAGATACAAAAAGAAATGACACGTCCGCGGACTAAGAGCTAAGATAAAAGAATGATGATCGACAGAGACGATCGTATATGAAGTTGGTTGAGGGAGAAAAAGGGTAAATACGCAACACTACTCACTCTTTTGAAAAGTTGTCGTCCCGACAACAACGCGCCTGTTGAAGGCAATTGTAGTGAAATTTCAGTTATTCATTAACTGAAATAATACTTCAATTATCTGGGGTCTGTAACCCAACTCTCTTCCACAAACCCAGACGGAAAAGGCAAGAAAGAGAGAAGGTTCGACTCGAATTATTTTATAGTCTTCAAACAGGTTCCTCTTCTTCTAGTGGTCGCGTGGTTCCAGCTGTCTCTCGAGATTCTTCCAGAAGAATGGGAAGGAAGTTGTGGATTCAAACTAGAAAAAAAAAGGTTCGAAACGGCAGAATCAATCATTCTAATTGGATTCGAAAGGTTACAAATCATAAGTAATAATCGATCAAACTATTTGCATCAGATATTGATTGTTGACAAGTATTCCATGGTAATACTTTGTCATCTTTAATCTTCCAGGGGATAAATGAAAGAAATAAATCATCGAATGTTCTGAAATTGGTTGCGGCCGTCAACCAAAATCAGGATTATCAAAGTGATGCAAATACCTGGAAAGAGTAATTACTCATTAAATGGAGCAAGCCGATTAACATGAACGACTTTCGGCTTGGAATGGATGGATTTTTGAATCCGATAAACTACTTCGTTTAATTCATCTTTTACCACGAATGGACCCACCCAATCCCTTTGTAGTTTAGGGCATTTTCCTACTGTTCTCCTGGGATTGAAAAACCATACTCTCTATCCAGGAATAAATGACAACATATGGGTTTTCAAATCAAATCTAGATTTCATCTGATCACTCTTAAATTGGCAGTTATTTCGTGTCTCATCATGAATAGAATCTAATTTTTTTCGTAATTCGATTACGTAATCAGAGAGATTATTGTAATCATTTTGAGGAGGGATTCCACGAATCAAATCTAATGGGTTCCTCAGTTCGCGACCCATCATTAACATGGCAGGTGAAAATTCAGTTGTATCGTGTTTGGAGGAACGATAAGCCAACAGGAAGAAAGGAATCCATTTGTTCCAATTCTTTTGATTGAAATTCAGATATTTAGCTAAATAATTGACTAATGTCCTGTTGAGACGTTCCACCAAACCATTGGACTGGGGATGGAGAGGAGTAGTTCTAGTTTTATGGATTCCCAAAGAATCCATAATTTCTTTGAACAAGGATGATTCAAAATTTCGTCCTTGATCTGAATGAATTTCTAGTGGAACACCGAAGCGGGAAATGACTTCACGAATTAAAGCATCAGCAACGGTTCGCGTTTGATGGTCTGGAAGAGGGATAGCTTCAGGCTATCTTGAAAAATAATCGGTAACGACAAGAATGCAGCGACTTCCAGAAGAAGAACGAGGAAACGGGCCTAAAATATCGACTGCAATTCTCTCGAATGGAAAACCAACATTGTAAATTCGAAGTTCGCCCTTAGTTTTAAAATGGGGATCTGTTTTAGAAAAACAAATCCTGCATTTCTTACACCAGTTCTCGACATCAAATTTACAAGTTGCCCAATAAAATTTCTCGCGAATCTTGTTCAAGGTTTTATTTATACCAAAATGACCACTGACGGGAGAGTCATGAGCGATGGAAAGAGTTTTTGGAATAGTCTCTTTGGGTACTACCTCCTGGTAAAGAAATTTTGTTTTATCAGGGGATTCCCAGCGACGAAAAAGGATATCGTTTTTAATTTCCAGCGAATCCCAATGAAGTAAATAGATTTTAAAATCAGATCCCAAGTGAGAGACTTCTGACCAATCAGGTCGAAAATTCTTTTCTTTGAATTGAATAATGATTCTAAGTGTTTTGTCGTCATTCTGTAATTGGATCCAGTCAAATTCGTTATCTACCAAGCATTGAGTGACAAAAACTAATTTCTGAGAAGAACTCTCGTAAAAATTAGCTTTTTCACATCGTTTACATGAACACGGACGTCGTGAAAGAGCGTGCGCATTCCCATGTGATTGTCCTGGACGATGCGAAACATCGAAATCATAGTTAAAAAGTACCTCTAACCATCAAGCGACTATTCCTTGGGGGTCTTTGAAGGAAGTTGACCATTTCAAAGCTGCATGGTCGGTACGAATTAAGAAATTACGTCCTAATAAATAATGGGAAAACGATTCGACCGATTTGATAACAGCAAGTAGTTCTTTTCTAGTGACACAATAATTTTTCTCAGCATTATTCAAGCATTTGCTAAAATAGCCTATTACTTTTTCCTCCCCAAATTTAACTTGTGAGAGAGCAGCACCGATAGCAAATTGAGACGCATCGGTATCTAGAATAAATTTACCATCTCTAATTGGTAAGCAAAAAATTGGAGGAGTAATGAGAAGAGATTTAAGTTCATTGAACAAGTCGATACACTCTTTTGTCCAAATGAAAGGAAATTTTGCTTGAGAGACTTTGTGAAGAGGTTTGGCTATCATTGCAAAATTTAGAATGTATTTGCGATAGTAAGAACATAAGCCAATGAAACTTCTAGTTTCTGTTTTGTTTTGAGGTGTAGGCCATTGAGAAATGATTTTCAATTTCTCTGGATCACAATTAACACCTCTGTTTTAAATAATGTGTCCTAAAAATAGGATTTCCTTCTGGAATAGAACACATTTCTTGAAATTGACTTTGAGAGTCGCTGTAATTAATCTCTCAAAAACTAGACGTAAATTGTGGTGATGATTCTCAAATGAATGACCAAAGACTAAAATGTCATCGAGGTAGACAAGACAAATTTTTCCTATTAGACCTTTAAGGACTCGGAAAAGAACTCGAACAAAAGTGGTAGGTGCGTTACACAATCCGAACGGAAGAACTTTAAATTGCCACAATTCATTTCCAAAAACGAAAGTTGTCTTCTCTCTGTCTTTTGGATTCATCTCAATTTGCCAATGACCACTCTTTAAGTCGATGGAAGAAAACCATGAAAATCCTTGAGCTGCATCCAAAAGATCATCAATGAGAAGAAGTGGCATAACATCCTTTTTAGTCACTTTGTTCAAGAGTCGATAGTCGACACAAAAACGAAGAGAAGCATCCTTTTTCTACACCATAACTATCGGGGAACACCATGAACCAAAACTTGGGTCAATAATGCCTACCAGTTTCATCTCTTGTAGAGCTTCAAAAGCTTTGTCACGATAATGAAAAGGAATACGACGAGGATCCAATTTGACAAGATCGGAATTCCCGGTATTTATCTTGTGTTTAATCTCAGAATATTTTCTCAATCTTTATTATTCTTAGCGAAACAATTTTGAAATTCAAAGATAAATTTTCTTATTAGACTGATTTGCTCCTCGTCCAATAGTTTAATTGATGATTCGAATAATTTCACTAAATATTCGGGAATAATTATCTCAATGTCACCTTTGACATTGGTTTCATAAATTGAAACAATCTTGGTTTTGTCATGGAGATTGAATTTCCGGTTGATTACCGTGTGAAATTCATGTAAAAGTCCAGATGATAAAATACAATTTAAACCGAGAATGCAATCTAAATCGATATTCGCGAAAACGGCATCGATGATCACAATTACATTGCTGATAGAAATGGTAACTTTCTTAACGGCAACATAATGCAGTTGAGAGCCGTTGGCGGTCAATACCGAATAAAGTTTACAAACCGATGGTAAATAATTCAAATTGAATGAAAATAATTTAGGGTTAATGATTGTAATATCACAGGCAGTATCAATAATCATGGAGCAAGAGCGGTCATTAATTTTTCCATGAATTATTAAATGTAAATTTGATTTTGGATCAGAGGAAATCGTGTGGTAACAGGATTTCGGAATAGGTGAAGTCCACTTGACCTCCTCCAAGCTGACTTCATCTAGTTTAACTGAGGAGAGTCCATTTTCAGTGAACTCTGTTTCATCGGAGAAGCAGTAAAAATTCTAGAGGGAACGGATGAGTTGGTTCCGCTACGATCTTGAGCAAAGAAGCAATTCGTACGCCCATTTCCGTGTTGATTCCCATTTTGGTTTTGTGAATTAGTTGTCGAGCGTTGATTTTGGTTGTTGTGATTTCCATAATTCACCTTTGGGTTAGATCTTTGGTTAAAATTACGATTTTGGTTGGAATAGTTTGAAGAGGAGATTTGATTAAAGTTTTTATTCAAATTTGTATTTGAACTCGAATTCGAATAACGATCCTTACGGCATTCATTCGCGTAATGTCTGCGATTTTCGCAAATAGTACAAATGACTTTCCGGTGATTATTTGAATTAAATTGATCAGAATTATCACATGATCTGTAAGAAGTATTGAGTGATTGATTATTCGGATTGGGATGTTGATTTTGTTTTTTACTGATGATATTGTGCACATTTCCAATGCCCGTTGAAGAGTTAAATTCAAACTTTCAAAGTGTTCTAGGCGTAGAGCACTCTCAATTCGACCAATATTAAGCCCGTTGATAAATTTTTCGCACGCGATTTCATTTTTAATTATTTCGGAAGCGGCAAAATAAGCAAGACGTGTTCATTTTTTAACGTCTTCCGCGTAAGTTTTTAAATCCTCATTTTTTTGTTGAATCCGAGCGCGTAATTGTGAATGATATACGCGGTAGAACTGCTGCTCCCCGAATCGAGAATTAAGGACATCTTTTAATTTATGAATGTCCGTTTAGTCGGAAACCGGAAGTGTCTCAACAATTGATTGAGATTTACCGCGAAGGGAAGAACGTAGATATGAGGCAGCAATTCTACCTGACCATCCATTCTCACAAGCAATGACATGAAAAAGTCGCTCATATTGCGACCAGTGTTGTACCATCATAGTGAGGTAGTTTAATTAAGTTCTGTTTCGGTGTGGAAGGAACGAAGTGAGGGTTTTGAGGAGGATTTGTGAATGTAGTGCGAAGTTGATTAGAATTTTGGTTGAATGTGTTTGAATGTTGCAAGAATGGTGTGTTAGGACGAGGTGAAATCGACTTATCTGTTAAAACTTCCATGATTTCATTCCTCATGTTTTGAACCTCTCTCTTCACCGCATTCTCAATGGCTTGAGTAACTGCAGATTGGAATTGATTCTGAAGCGTCGTTGACAGATGTGCCATCACGTCCGAAGAATTTTTGGTCAAATAATCCATTATTTGATGGTTATTCGCCTGACTGGAGTTGTCCACCAAATTCTTCGTGTCCGTTTGCAATTCCATCTTCATGTGTTGTCGATATTGATCCAGAAATTCGGACAACTGGAGCTGCAGGTCTCCCACCGCTAACCGAACTGCTTCCTGGATACCGAGTTGTATCTCTGTGATGTCCTCAGCATCCATGAATGTGGAGTTTGAATTCCGGTGAGAAGTGCGAAAACGATGCCTGTCACGGGGGGTATCCATTTTTCGCGATACTTCTGACACCAATGTAAAATACGACACCGTTTTAATAATAAATTCGTTTATTAAATAAAATGGGGCGAAAAGAATAATTAATAAAAGATACAAAAAGAAATGACACGTCCGCGGACTAAGAGCTAAGATAAAAGAATGATGATCGACAAAGAGACGATCGTACATGAAGTTGGTTGAGGGAGAAAAAGGGTAAATACGCAACAGTATTAATGAAGAGAATGATTAAAGTGCGAGTTTTCTCCTACGAGATAGGACAGTAGTCCTGGATATTTCCTTCGGCAAGGAGAAATTGGCGATAAGTCCAGAGCGAGCGAAATAGGGCGATATTCTGTGATTTTCAACAGGCGAGCGAAGCACGTGTATTGTAAGTACGAATTCAGTAATTACCTGCGTGGGGATTTCGAGTATTGGGGGAATTATTCAGGTATCTTTCTCGGTGCGATAATTGATATTAATTCACGCGAATATTTTTGTGAAGCCTCGGAAATTTTGGAATAATTAATATTTGAGATTTTCGGAGTTTTGTTAATTGTGTCATCGGTGATTATCATAATTCGCGAGAATTCCACGAAGTCATTCAAGTTCTAATTAAATTTAACTATAATCGATCGGACGAATTCGATTGAAGCAAATTATTGAGCAAAGAGAATTATTTTGTACGGAAATCATCTATATTCCGAATCATGAATCAATCAGTATAAACTTCCACTTGCTCGAATCCGAAATTATCATGACGAATATTAGCGAATCTGAGTTCTGCTCATAGCAAAAATTGAGGATAGCATATCCGGAACTGAGGAATATTTTTATTTTATGAAAATATAGTTAAAAACTCCCGCAATTTTCCGTGTTAAAAGTTGTATTGAGTTCGACGAGTGGATGGATGGTGATAATCCAGATGTGGATTATCACATGATTGTGTAAATTTAGAAAGAGAGTTTCTATATAGCAAACTTCTTGAATAAATTCTTTTCTTTTGTTTTTCTTAAATTTGAATTGAACTCCTTTTCAATCAATTACCCGGATTTCTGTAAATTATTTCCATTATTTTGTTGTACTTAGATCTTTTTGAGATACAATCAGTTTGTTATTTCATTCCTTTTTATTTTGCTCTTCTGCTATTAATCTTTCTTTCAAGAACCAGGAGATTTTTAGTAATTACTGAGATACTTGAATAACGACCCGAACAAAATCAGAATTAATTGAAAATAATTATTGCGGACGAAGCCCAGGTAATTATTTCTATTCTTTATGATTTGAAATAGCTAATGGGAGATGAAGTCACATGGCGCTCGAGAGTTATTGTTATAAGTGAAAATTGACCGGAATTTAAATAACATAATTTAGCAGTACCCGAATATTTAGCATTACAGAATTTTCCATTCAATTTAATTACCGTACATAATATAATATCAACTTTAGATCCATATTATTATTTTGATTATGATTTTGAGTATTTTTTGTGGCGGTTTGGTGCGGGTATCAAAAATAATAACTCGGTGTTGACAAGAACTGTATATTTAAAGGCAAGTGTTTACATGCGTACTAAAAAGTAGACTGACGTCATCCACCGGGGAGCGTACGAGTTTATATACCTTCGTTTATCGAAGGTTCGAGAATTGTCCTGAAATTTCGTGAGGGACAAGGACAGAATGATGTTTGTCTCGAATTCCGACGTTTGGAATATTCTGGACGCTACGAAATAAATTCAAGAAATTAATCTATTGTGGCTCGCGCGACATTTTTTATTATTATCTTGATGACAAGGCTCGAATGTAGTAGAATACTGAGAATATCATTGCGATTTCATTTCAATGTTACAAATGGCGCCCGAACTGATGTAAGACCTTGAAGACTAAGCACTGAAAATTCAGTTCCAATCATAATAATTCGTTAACGGTGTTCAAAGTATATTGACCATCGTTATTCAACACGCAACCTTATGTTGTTCATATTTGGAAAAACCACATCACAATTCTCATATTCTTTCTTGTTTCTCACCACCTTATTTGTTATAAAATTATTTTTGAAGTGAAACTTCTTATAGAAGAGTAGGAAGGCGCGATCGGCAACGTATTCTGTTACGGAAATGAGCGGGGCTTTGATATGGAGACTTAGCTATAGGGAGTGAGGCGTACGGAATGTCGCTGGCTCCGTTTCCCTCTATAGTAACAACTTTTGTGTTCAGCCGACGTGACGGAAACCAAACACAGCTGTTTCCATGTAGCTGAGTGTTAGCTGTTGAATATTTCTGATCAACATCTAACGCAATTTGTATATTCTATTCAGTTATTACGTAGTGCTCACGTGTATCGTATATTTATAGCTTCTTGCATTTAATAATTTTTTGTGAAATATGCTGCAATAGGCGATAAAAAGTGTGAAAGCATGGCATGAAAGAAAATAGCGAGCGAGGGACAGATTAAATTTTAAAAAAGTCTACTGTTAATGAGACGGTAGGGAGAGGAGTAAAGTAGCTGCTAATCTCTTACTTACACCTCTAGTGGGTAGTGCGGGTCAACCATCAACAAGCTCAATCTCCTGATGATTCTGGAGAACATGCTGATGACAATTTATAATATCCAGAGTTTTAAGCCTGCGCATAATATTTTACAATGAGATTTTGTAAATAATGACTTTGGTTTGTTGTGTTATGTGTGTGACAGATTATCGTTCAAGCGTAATTGAAAACCTCTATCAGTTGAAAATGATACAATTATTCAACATAAATTTTTAAAATTCAACGGTCATAGTGATCTAATGTGTAATTATTGAGGCCAATCTCTTAAAAGAAGTAATATTCCAACATTAGCGCCATTAAATGGCTTTGCGTATCTATCAATCCCAGGGCATCTCCCGAAATTAAATTTGGTTCTCAAAAGACTTATTTCCCCTCGGATTTCATTTAATTACAAAAACTATCCAGTTGTATTGCGAAAATTTTATGTGTCTAATTTAAATAGTTGAGGAGTAGCCAAAATACTTCCTCTCTTGTTAAACAGAAAAATCCCTTCACACTAGCATCTTATTCTGTATTGCAGAAAGAATAATTTTCTTCTGTGAGTTTCATTTTCTCATTTGTATTATGATCAATTTCATTTATAACTTTTTGTTGGAAAATATAACTCAGTTTTATGTTAACTGAAGTCACAATTTTTCAAATGAATGCAATACGCCTCTGGCGCTCTTTCTGGCCTAGTCGGCATACATCAGGTTACGTTTTGGTTCCTCATTTTAGTAATTTTCCTTGTTCACTTGTTGGTTAAAATGGACTAGCGCCCAGTTCATCGTTTCCGCGTTCAGCGTAGTAACGTGGGTGTCTTTCGTGGTTTATTTTGTTTCAAAATTATTTTAGCTGATTCGTGCGCTTGCAGGGTTTCTGAGGTATATTCTGTTCCCACTCCTGATGTCAAAAAGTCCGCACAATATCAATCCTCGTTAAAATCGACAAACGAAGTCGAGAAAAATTCGTTACTTAATGAAAGAAAGTAAGAACAAATTTCAGACGAATATAACCCATTGATAATCTGTTTCTGGTTTTGCAGAGATATTAAACCTGACAACCTGTTGCTTGACGCACGAGGCCACATAAAGTTATCTGATTTTGGCTTATGCACTGGCCTGAAAAAGTCGCACAGAACTGATTTTTACAGGGATCTCAGCCAAGCTAAACCATCGGACTTCAGTAAGTTTTCGACCCCTTTTATTGATTATTTATTCATTTACTTCTATTCAATTCACTAACGATTAGTTTTCATTGATTTAGTGACCTCTTGTGGCAGTGGAAGTGGGAGTGCAATGGATAGTAAAAGAAGAGCTGAAAGCTGGAAAAGGAATCGGAGAGCTCTAGCATACAGTACAGTGGGTACACCTGATTACATAGCACCTGAAGTCTTCCTGCAGACTGGTTACGGTCCAGCTTGCGATTGTTGGTCCCTGGGTGTCATCATGTATGAAATGTTGATAGGTAATATGTTGAAATCTGTGTGAAATTTGCATACGTGTTTTGTTGTAATATCTTGGAAAGGAAGATGTTGAAGGCAAATTATTCAGAATACCGTCTCATAGAAAATTACAAGGATTATGTAAAAATTTCTTAATAAATGTTCTTAGATAGGGGCGATGATATCTCTCTGGTGGGAAATTATCAAACAACTACTCCGGAAAGGAAAATTTTTGCCTTTTGTATGGAATTCCACCTAATCGGTTTGTTCTTTTCGATCGAGTTTGCTCCTCGCTCCTTGCGGTGCGATGGGACCGCCTTTTTTCGTAACTGTGCCACATTCGCGCTAAGACTGATAGTAAGACTGCTTAGAGAAGGGAAGTGGCCCACTACACCTTTTCCTACCACTCAAAAATTGGAAGTTGATATTTAAGGATCTCTAGCCGTTTTCAGCAAATCAAAACCATGTTCAAGGAACATTTTATAACTTTTTTGGCTGACAGCAGAACATATGAAACTAATTTGTTTGATGTAAAAAAAAATTTATCGCAATAGACTCGCCGGAAATAAATGAACAAATTTTTCTTTATATACGGTCTTTTATGAGATTTATGTTTGAAATTTATAATTCACCTACTAGAAGACTCTAAAAATAGAAATAAAAATAGAAAGTAATGTGCAATACTGAATCGAATGGTCAGAGAAAAATTTGGGGTACCCGCGCAAAAAGAGAACATATTTGAAAGATTCTATCCCGTATAAGAGCATGTTAGCGCGTGCGTTTGGTGCATTTTGTCCACTCCATTTATAAATAATAAACGTGGGTCGGTGGATTGAAATTTTTATCAAGATAAAGGGAACAACTTCATCTCTTAGTTGAAAAAAAAACAATTTTTGTTAATACTTGCGATTTTGCATAAACATCCTTGAAAAATTTGATTTTAACATACCGCGCTGAAAGTCGAGCCGCGATCATGTCTAACGGTAAAGTCTCATAGTCAGAAGCATCCCGATCGAGATTGATTTGGGAGTACCCCACTCTATTTGTACTGAGTATCCCACTCTACTTGCACTGCTGGAAATTTATCTTCAATACTAAGAAGATCGAAAATTTACTCAAAATTATCACTGACTCTACTCAAACGTGATGCTATTTCAATATTGCATATAAACAGCGAAATAGCTGAAGTATCCAATCCTGATCAAATTATTAATGAATTTATTTAGAAAAATTGGGTGAGGACCAATGCATTTGCATTTTCAAGGCAGATGAAACGATGAAACCCATATGGTTTGATCCATATTGTTCGACATTTACGCTTATCCCTCATTGTCTCATTTTCGCATCTTTCTAAAGTGTTGCCGCCTCTCACTCTTGTAACTCTTGCGATCCTTACATCTAATCTTCCTGTCCATTCCATTCACGCTTACAAACATCTAATGCTTGAGAACTACAACTGATGACACTCTCCTCCCTCCACTTAACGCGTACCCTTCATACTCGGAAAAATGCAGTCCCCGGTCCTGTCCGTAGACCCCTCTCTATGCACGAGATATTCATTGAAAAAAGTGAAATTTTTTCATTTGTTTGAATGAGTTTTTTGCATTTTCTGAAATTCATCTATCTTAATGCGTTTGTCCTCATTAACTCTTCAATTCTGTTCTCAGGTTATCCTCCATTTTGTAGTGAAAATCCTCAAGAGACATACAGGAAGGTGATGAATTGGAGGGAAACTCTAATATTTCCACCGGAAGTGCCCATAAGTGAAGAGGCCAAAGACACAATTATTAAATTCTGTTGTGAAGCTGATAGAAGACTAGGTAACATTTTTATATATCGCGGCTCCTAAAGCAATCTACGTAACTCAAAGAACATTTCCGAAACCAAGTGTTTCAGTGAAAATTCAGAAATACGTATCGCAATAACTCTGACTAACTACCTTACCTAATTGACTTACATTGCTTCACCCATTTAAGGCGTTTCCTCTGTATTTTTCCTGATGTAATACCTGGATACGAAAGTTTTCAACTAACTATTTCAGTATGAATATAAACATTTTTTGAATATTATTTTTTTGTCAGATTGATGGATTTTTTCTTCTTTCTTACGAATATCAAGTTATTCGTATTTGATATGTTTTTGTTTATTGAAACAATATTATAATACATCGGAAGACACTGCCAGGTGGATTATTCTTGTACTTACTTCGAGTAGGTAAGCCTGCGGATTGTTTTCTCTCACTCACAGTTCCAAGTTGTGTCGCATATCTCTCCTATAATGTTGCAGTGATTATATTGGTATTCGAATTGCACGCCACTAACGGTGAAGACGTAATTGCCACATGCGAGCCACAATGGATAGGATTTGCCCATAAACTCATAATTTCCCGTATAATTTTTTTCAAATAACTTTCTTATCAAATCTAGCAAAAATTTCTAGTTGAATCTTTTTTTTTTATTTAAGGCATTTTAAACCCTTTGGTTTACTCCGCCATCTACCCTCTACCTAAGCTTTGCGGCTGTGGCTGACTTGCTACACTATACCACATTTGCTCCCGCGAGAGATGGAGGAAACCACAGAAAACCTCCGGCGGTACAGTCGATTCCTCTCTTAGGAACCTCCCGCTCGTCCAGAGTCGATGTAAGACGGACCCCACCAGAATCCGCCCCAGGCGAGCCCCTTAACCCCCCTTACCGGAAGTCAAGGGTCCCCCCCAGTCGGGATCCGAAGCCCAGCTACCCTTTCGAGCCCCCAACCCCTGTTTCCAGAAGTTAAAAAACCCGACCGGACTGGGATTCGAACCCACGACCTCCTAGAGGCCAAGGTGAATTAACGATTTAGCCACCGCGACCATTGGACATCGGTATCTAGTTCAATCTATTGTACGGATATTTTCCTGGGTTGTTCATCCAGGAAAAATTTAAACTAATTTTAAGCCTTCTCTATCGCTCATGTGTTGAGCGCCAGTCAAACCTTAACGGAAAGTTCGACGAAAACCGGCCTCTGAGGCAATCTCGTCTTCCAGAGGACCTTTGTGGCTGGACAGTGGTTTGCCCAGCTAGCATCAGTGTGACACGGTAGAGTGGGTGAGGTCCACCAGGAGTATGTTCATTACATCATCACCAGCCTCTATTTCAGGCCGTGTATTATGTCTTGCGGCCTAATTATCCGATTGAATTTTATTCACAGCCGTTCTGGAGGATCTTTCGATTCCTCCAGCATGCTTTCTCCTCTCGAGTATTTCTACTCGGGGGAGTTTCACGGTTATTTGCAAATCAGCTGAGATTCCTTAGAGTCTGGGACGTCGAGAGACTGATCCGACCAAAGTGGAAATATGTTACCCACCTTAAGACCACCCACACTCTCGACCACCAGTTACCGCTTCGATCATCGCGAGTCACCGCCTCCGGGTAGTACTAGATTGTCGACGTAGGGTCGTGCCGACAGGAGGATTACTCTACTCCAGGCCCACGGACCCATATGCTTCTTAATCGTTCCGCAGAGACTGGATAACCCCTAGTGGAAAATCCAAAAATTATAGCGTTACCAACCTGATCAGAATCTGATATCATAACTTGATCAGTGTCTTATCAAGATCTGACCAAAATTTCCACTCGGGACACTGGAAACAATAAAGTCGTCACTTCGATTGTCGAAATAACTCCTTTTCCCCCATTTTGGGGAATGCAGGAGCATTCCCCTCGGTTCGCTACCCCTAGGTTATGCACCTGGCCATGCTGAGCTACGCCCTCTGTCCCTGGTCATATTTCAAACCAACAACACAAATTACTCCGGAGAGATCCTTTCGACCTCTCCGCTTGTGCATCCGCGTTCGACTCACTTAGAATCTTACTAGCGCCTTCTCCCCCTAGTCTGAATATCTCGGCGACGATAGGTCATTCCGTTACGCTATCCCCACCAATCAACCCGACGGGATCACGGGGGCACCAGTCCTCTCACCTGGCCGTTGGTCCCTAGTCTACCCCGACATGGCTTTTAGAATCGCCCAGTTGGACAGACTGTACATCGGTCCATTTTCCCTAACACAAGCTGGGCGAATTTCAAACTAGCGAAATTCTAGTAACGACCTCCAGACTTCCAGGCTCTTTCAACCGCCTCTAGATATCTCTTCCTATCCCTTTTATAATAACTTTAAGAGTGCAAATCTCTGTTTGAGGGGATTTCAACCCGTAACGAGAAAATCTCGTTGCACTATTTCTTCCAATAGTTATTTTTTTTGGGGGAGTTACTAAGGATGGGCGATGTTTTTAAAAAAATCGATTATCGAAGAATCAGTGTTTTCAAACAAAAAAACCAAGACTATGTGCAGAAATTTCTGCGGGATTTTCCTGTCCACTCACCTACATTGCAACAAATCAATGAGGATCCTGAGCTACAGCAAATCACTATTCAAATTCTGGAAGTCATGCAGACACTTGGACAAGTGGGACACACAAGCAGGCTCTAGCTGCAATATTTCGCTGTCGTCATGCAATTGATCGAAGCTGAGCGCTTGGGCAATTGTTAGCTCCATCTCCAGTGTGCTAACAATGGAGATGACCTCAGTTGCCTATGAAGTCATGGAGGACGGTGGCGATAGACAGTAGCATATATATATACCTGTAATAATAACAATAATAATGATAATAATAATAATAAAATGCTATAGTTATAAAACTGAAAAAAATCAATTATTTGAAATAATAATAATTCTTTTCAGTAAAATATAATGATTGTTTTTTTTTTTACTTCATAGGCAACTGACACCAGTTGCCTATGAAATCATGGAGGCCTTCGGACCATTTTGCGGGGTAAGAGAAACCATTGTTAAACAGCACACTTATTAGACAGCTACCAGCATGAGTCGATATGACCAGGATTATCACCGATTTGTGGAGTGGCTTTCAGTACATAATCCCTCTGCAGCAGCTCAGTCGCATAAAATTCGATCTATCGCTGATGGATTGTATGGGGGAGATCAGGTCAACTATGATCATGGAATCGAAGTAGGATTTAATGCGATGAGGACCATTGATGGGCAGAATGCTGGAGAAATTAAACTGAAACGTACAATGCGTATGAAGTCACTAGGAACTGCAAAACGTGGGGTCATGATTAATGACGAGATTCTGGCTGTCAACACAGCTCTATTTTTCCAGCCGATCACAGCAGTCGTCAAAGATGGTAGTGAGCTAGCTTCCAAGTCTTTACACTATGTGTTAGCTCCCTTCTTTTTGTCAATGTTCGACAACAATGGAGTTGTGAGAAAATCCAAGAAGACTGAACTTTACAGTGCATTCACGTTTATGCCAAGGAATGAGATTTACTTGAAGACTAGCAGAATCGTTGTCGATGGAGGCTTTTTACTCCATAAAATTTGCTGGCCTCTACAGATTACATTCTGAGACACTACTGTGCTGATGCCATAATCCAATTCGATGGCAACAAAGAGGGCGATATCAGTATGAAGTTTTACGATAGATCCTGACGCATGGCTATTAAAGCAGCAACAGAAATCATCTTCGTTATACATATGCCTGCTACCTTGAATCCAATCCATATTGGATTGCTACCGTGAGTTGGACTGCTGCCTTGAATTCATCCATACACTGATTCATTGAGTTTTTGAAGAGTAAACTCACCACTATTGGAATAGCAGTCATCGAAGCACCTGAGGATACAGATTGATTGATTCCGATGACCGCTATTGAACAGCTCCAATGTCATAAACGAGTTGTGGTGGTTGGTACGGACGTGGACTTGCTCGTCTTATTGATTGCTCTGACGCCAGTGAATAAAGCCATTGATTTTATAGAAGAGGGTAGTGGCAAACGTGATACCAAATTTTTCTTGACATAGCAACGAATGCGTCGTGGGTCGTGAGTCGTAATCTGAAAGTGTTATAAGGTGAGGTTCTTGGACTACAGGTTTGCAGCTTGTGCCTCGTGGCTCATAGCTCTTGACTCGTAACTCGTAACTCGTAACTCGCAATCTTTATGAGGTGAACGTTTTTGGACTGCGTGGCTTGTGACTCGTAACTCGTGATTCGTAACTTGGAACCCGTAACTCGTAACTCGTAATTCGTAAGTCGTAACCCGTAACCCGTTACTCGTAAGTCGCAAATCGGAATCATTATGAGCTACAGTTTCACGGACTGCAAGGCTCGGTCTGGCTTATAAGTTAGTATATCAAAATCGATCTAATTAAGGGGTTTGATGCCTTGTGTCTCGTGACTGGTATCTCTTATCGTAAAATTTCCGCAATAAAGAAGTTTAATGAGACACAATGGGTCGTGACTCGTATCCCATGTCTTGAAATTTATACGATGAAGAAGTCTCACGAGTCCCATGCCTTTTTTCTTGTGACTCGTATTTTAAATCTCAAAATTATTTGCTATAGAAGAATCTAATGTATCTTGTATTATTTCCCCTTCTATAGGCATAGAGGACGAACCGACACTAAATATGACTATACAAGGCAAAAAAAAATCTTGAATTTTAGTACGGGACAAGAGTCATTGTGTTGAAATTATCTCCAAAATCGAAGATTAATGTTTCCATTAAAAATTACAGGGTTAGCATAATCGTTTTCATTCAGCCGTTTCTCAATTTATACGTGAAACATGATAATTTCTATTCAAGTTTCCATTGAATGGTTAAATATAAAATCTTTCCTTTTCGACTACGGTCATTCTCATTATGATTTTCTCAGCGTGTATGAAATTCTATAATTGACCGATGTCCATCTCCAATGAATTTGATGAGTAGTTTTCCATATAATTTATCTAACATTCTTGATCTTACGTGCTTGAGGGCAAAAAATCGTATGTGCCAGCATGGTTATTTTTATAAGTGCCGAATCTTAGCGATTTTAGTGCGGGTAGTCGTTGGATAGGTGTTCCGCTTAGCCTTACGACTCCGCGTGCGACCACTGGCCCATCCTATGCTAATCGAGTCAGTGTTACTGATGGGCACATTAGGATCCCTAAAATAGAGGCCAGCTGCGGGACTGAGGTTTTCATCGTTTCCCTGACAGTGCTACTCCGAATGAGTGCCATTGGGAAAATAGTGAGTGAGCCATGGTAACATAGATAAGGGAAGGGAACAAAATGTAAAAACCCGAAAAGGTATACATGCGAAAAGAAAAGTACCGAATCTTAAAAGATCATATATCCTCCAATGTTTTTCACGGTTTCATGTGAAGGTATATCAGTAGCGAGGCGGTAAATCGGTTTAAGTGGATTTTTTTTCGAAAATGAGATTTCTGTGTTGACTGCTAATATGACAAAAATCATTTTTACGACCCTGCTAAAAAATAGTGCAAATTTAGACTTGGACCGTTTTACCGCTTAGCTACTGATGTGTGCGTAAGAAACTCGTTTATCCTCTCATTTTGATGTACGACCATCACGTATGAAAAAATTTAATAGAAAACACCTAGCGCTTTCTCCAAGAAATTCTATTAAATTTCTATTGGAGTTCTATAAGAATCGACATGAATTTCCAAGTATCTTTTCTTGGATTTTGTAATGAGGAACAAAGTAAAATAGAGCAGAAAACACTTGGAAAATTTATGCCCAAGTATTCTTATAGAAAATATTACAAGAGAATAATTCATCTAGAAAAATCCCATTTTTTTCAATAGAAGCAGCGCAAAAAACGATTAGAATTCTTGAATAGAATTTCATAGAATTATAATAGAGCTCCAATAGGATTCTTATAGAATTCCAATAGAATTTCTTAGAGAAAGCGCCATATTTTTCTATTAGATTTTTTGATAGGTGATATGCTTTTAGGAAAAAGACGGTCCATATTTAAGAGGTCCATATTTCAAGACGGTCTCAAAAAATTAAATTTTTTAAGAAGCCATCTATTGTGACACATGTAAATTTTTCTTTCATTGCAAATCAAATGAACAGAACCAATCAGAAATTTCGTGAGATTTGATTGAATTCTTTGTTATGATTTAGGAGCGTGAGTTTGATTTAGAAATTTACTCCAGTTGACTTTTTCTTGTACTGAGAAAATTCGATAGTCCTTTCAATTTCGTCGAGTTTCATTGTTCTCCTTCAAGATGAGTGTGGTCTTTTGTTTAAATCCATCGAGGGCCGATTACGGTTCTTTTGGCGCTACGTTTTAACATATGTTTTCCATACCATTTTGTGCCAGGAATACGGAAAAAATGATGAAAAAATTTCTTCTCAATTAGTTTTTCGAATATGACCTTTTTAATCCTCATTTTCGAAGATATCAATGTTTGGCTGTCAGAAAAAATGACCGATGGAAAAATGGCCCCAAAAAAATTGCTTTTGACAAAAATGACCGGCGAAGAAATGATTCCGGAAAAAATGATTGTCAGAAAAAAAACCAAAAAAAAAAGATCTAGAAAAAAAAGACTTTGGAAAAGAAAAGCCGTGTGTCTCCTTTTTTTACCCTTGTGACCTTTTGTGATCCTTGTGCCCCTTGTGACTGACTCATTTTGATTGACCTTTCCTTGTGATCCTAGTGAACTCCCTTTTTTTAAACTTTGTAACCCAGTTTTGTGACTTTTTGTGTAAATTGAAATATCGGAATATCTAAATAAATAATTAAGATGGAATTTTTTCATGATTTTTACCCTAATCACAAGGAAAAATGAGAAAGGAAAAATATGTTATATTGTGGCGCCAAAGGAATCGTAATCATGTCCAAACGGGGAAAAGTAGTGAGTGGGACGAACGTCGCCCATATTTCTGTCTGCGTTATGAGTTAAGAATCAAGAGCTGCGAGCCACGAGTGACGAATCACGACTCACTAGCTATGAGCCACGAGGCAGGAGCTACGAACCCGTAGTCCAAGAACCTTTACCTTATAAAGATTTCGGATTACGTTTCACGAGCCACGAGACATGAAGCATGACGCACGAGACACAAATACGAAGCACGAGACACGAGACACGAGGTACGAGATGAAGGTGAAACTAGCGAAAGATTCGACAGCAGAAGATTTTTCTTATGCAAAGCTAGGGGTGTACAAATGTTTTTAAGTGATGTACACGTTCGCACTTAACAAACATTTGTATATATGATTATTTGACTCACCTACACTGAAATATCCCCTAAATTGAATTTTCCGCAGACAAATATGATGCTAGTTTCAGCTTCATAGTTACGAGTCACAAGTCACGCAGTCCGAGAACCTTCACCTCATAAAGATTTCAATTTACGAGTTATGACTGACGAGTCATGACTCAGGAGCTACGAGCCACGAGGCCGAGCTACGAACCTACAGTCCAAGAACCTTTACCTCATAAAACGGGTTACGACTCACGAGCCACGAGGCACAAGGCATGAGATGCGAGACATGAGACACGAGCCAGAAGTGACAGGCCGCGACTCACGAGCCAGGAGGCATGAGCTACGAACTCGCACTCCAAGAACCTTTACCTATTAAAACGCACGGATTACGACTTACGAGCCACAAAACACGAGACACAAGGCACGAGGCACGAGACACGAGCTACGAGTGACGAGCCATGAGGCACGAGCTACGAAGTCGCAGTCCAACAACCTTCACCTTATAAAACTTTCGGCTTACGACTCACGAGCCACAATGCACATGGTACGAGACACGGAGAACAAGTCATGAGACACGAGACACGACGCACCAGGCACGAAACACGAGGCACGATTCACGAGTCAAGAGCTACAAGCCACGAGTGACGAGTCACGACTCACGAGCAACGAGGCACGAGTTACGAGTCACAAGCCACGCAGTCCAAGAACCTTCACCTCATAAAGATTTCAAATTACGAGTTACGAGCCATGAGCTACAAGTCACGAGTCAAGAGACAGAAGCCACGAGTTACGAGACGGGAGCTACAAACCCGCAGTCCAAGCTCCTTTAACTTATCAAACTTTGGGGTTACGATTCACGAGGCACGAAACACGAGAGACGAGGCATTAGATACGAGGCATAAGACATGAAAAAGGAGGCACGAAACACGAGACACGAAGCAAGAGACACGAGACACGAGTCACGAGGCACAAATCACGAGGAGAGTGTGAATATCCACAGCCTATCTTTATTGACTCCTTACGATGGCAATTTGTAAGACAATCCTTACTGTAAACAATATCTGTCAGTTTATCAATCACTCAATGAAGCAATCAATCATCGGATTTGTTCACGTATCTTGTACTTCATGAAATCACCATTGCTCGATTTTTATCATTCCATAGAAATGCCTTAATTCATTATATCAGTAACGAGATGTATTTTTTAGGGAATTTTCTCATCTACGAAAACGATCTTTTGGTATTTTTTCCTAAAATCACACATTCAAATAATGCGATACTGACTGAGAGATGAATAATCGACTTATCACCTTTTATAACTTCACTACCGCTATCATTATACGAATAATTGAAATTATTAAATTATTGAATCCATTCCTCTGGGCGGAAAAATGAATTTGTCTTAATCAATATCCCATCACGTTAGAATTAATAGTTCCTATCACTGAATAGAATAAGAAAGAGTATTTTGAATTGATCGTTTATTTGTTGTTGGATAGTTTGGAATCTAATCGACATAACAAATTTTTCATAATTAATCTTTTTGTAAACAGTACTGAAATTCAGAAGCAATGACCGCAGGATAATTTTTCTATCTTTCTTTGACTCCAAGATATTGAGCCAAATCTACACTTCCAAGAGAATTCAGAAATTCAATCTTTCTCATCATATTTTCTCAGAAATGTAATGAATGGTTAAAATTCACTTATTCCACATCTAGTATTCAACACCTTCTTTAAAATGGTTTGGTGGTGACTGGTATAATCTTAGAATTCGAATATTTTCAAAGGTGTATAAATTAATTCTCGGCCTTTTTTCGACAATTCTGACATTTATTTATAAAAAAATGAATACAGATCTAATCTTGAAAATAATCACCGTCACTTTGCACGCATTTGCGTTATCTATCGGGCAATTGTCGGATTCCGGCTCGGAAGAAAGATGGTAGTTTTGACTGGATGAAGTCATCAATGCTCTACCGGACTTTTTCAGGAGATCGAAACTGGGTATCCACCAGGTTATGTAGCGCACGAAAAACGTGATACTCAGAAGGTGCAAGGTCTGGAGAATACGCCGCATGTGGGACAATTTCCCAGCCCAACGTGGAGATAACTTTCAGGGTTTCTTTTGCCGTGTGTGGCCGTGCGTTGTCCTGCAGTAAAATCACTTGCCTCGTACCACTACCAGTAACAGATCTCTTTTCCTCAATAGTATCACTCAATTTCACCAGTTGGTCCTGATAACGCTTAGCATTGACGGTTTCCCCCTGTTCGAGTATCGCATAATAGATTACACCTTTGGAATTCCACCAAATACACAACAACAATTTATCCCGTAAATGTTTTAATTTGCAGTGCTTGTTGACGGCTCCCCTGGATGAACCCACGACTTTCGCCTCTTAGGATTGTCGTAAAATATCCACTTTTCATCCCCAGTCACAATTTTATGTAAAATGTCTTTTTGTTTAAATCTGGTCACTAGTCACATTGCAATTTCACAGTGTCGACTTTTGTTTTCTGAGGTAAGATAATGGGGCACCCAACAACCTTCCTTCTGTATCCTCCCCATTCTTTTTAGACGCAACGAAATAGCTGTTTAAGTCACTCCAAGAGTATCAGCAAGCTCCTGTTGTGTTTGACAGGAATTTTCATTGAGTAAGTTGTCCAACTCCTCGTCCTCAACTTTCTTTGGTTGCCCAGGACGTTCCTCATCCTGGAGATCAAAATTTCCATCCCGAAATTTTTTAAACCACTCTTTACATGTACTGTAAGATACACCACTCCCTCCCAAGGCCGAACGAATCATTTCTTGTGCTTGTGCGGCAGATTTTCCAAGTTGGAAGGTGAAAAGAAGCCAGTGCCTCAAGTGCTGCTTGTCGAACGACATTTTCATTCACTATGTTTTTTGAAGTTGTGTTAATCGCACCACAATCGGACTTGAGTGGTTTGATAGTTCACAGATGGCGCTTCAAAACGCCGTTTATTACGGAGAAATCTTTTAATTCAAATAGGTATTCTGATCAATTTAATCTACGGGCCGAGAATTAATTTATACACCTAATATTATGGTAACCCGACGACCTGGCGCAGTGGGTAAGAGGGTTGCCTCACATGCGAGAGGTTTCCGGTTCGATTCCCGGTCGGGGAGAATGGTGATGATCTAACCATTCAAAGTCTTGATCAAGCGGCCGCTACAATAGATCTTGATAGATTTAGGTGGCATAGGGCGCTTTGTGCGCCTAGTCGCTCCATTCTAATCTAAAAAAATATATATATATATATTATGGTACTACTTTGGTGCAACACTTTATAAGTGGTGGGGTTTTGAGTACACTATTCTTGTGGTACTTTCTTATTATATCTATCTGTTTTTTATAATTTCCAATGGATATAAGTTGTTCCTTCTTCATCTCCGCCGTACCTTCTTACGACAATAAAATACTTTCATTGTGAAGAATTAATTTTTTTTCCTTCTCTCAATGAGGTGACCAAGTCCTTAAAAGAATCACCAGTTGATGGCGAATAATTCAGTTATCACTGACTCTTGGCGTGATTGAGGACTGACAACGAGGATGCGGTTGGGGGCGAGTCCCAAAAAGAATATATAAAAAAGTTTATTGATTACGTATATTCAAATTCAATCGATGGGCCTTTCTTATTGGGGTACCACTGACCACGAACCGACTTTCAATCACCGTCTGCTTTCAGAATTTATTTATGTTTATATGTTCCCGCTAGCTTGAATTAGCCTATTTACTCCTGTATCTTTTAATTTAACAAAGATAGAAGAATTTTAACAAAGCCCTTTGGCATATCTCTTGAAATTTCCCGATGGAAAATGTTTTTACGAAAATCTTCATATCATTCGCTCGAGTCGATTTAACTCGACTGTGCATGGCACTGCTATACTCGAGTGGCGCGCGCATCCGTGGGGTGAACTGAGTCGATCAACTGATAGCTAACGGATGATAACGTTGGCATAATTTCAATAATTAATTACGTGATCTAACAAATCGTAGCGTAGTACTTCCCGCTTCAATTATGTAGAGAATTTTTTCCTCTACAAAACGATAGGTCGATTCCCCCGTTGTAGAAATTAGTACGTCTCAAACATTGTCTTCGAGGCCCAGCATCAGCCCTCATCTCCGCATTCATAGTGACGTCTGATAATTATGAGAAGGCGTGACAGAAACTCAGCAAGACGTATGAGGATCCACGACTTACACTTCATTCGTTATTCAGCAGGATCCTCAAACTCTCGAAAGTCAACAAGGCTATTGCAGAGACGCTTCTTGTAAACGCAGCGGCCGCCAACGACACCGTGGAGCAGCTGATTGAACTGAGAGGCTTATCCAAGAAGATCCTCACTGAACAGATGATCGTGCATTGACTAAAAAAATCTATCGATGCCACTACTCTGAAGGCATGGGAGCTCAAGATGGGCGACTCAAAGGATTTTCGCACTCTTGCAGAGTTATCAATATTTATCAAGCCTTGCGGGAGAGAAGTCAACTCTGGCGCTGATTTCAACTGAAGGACATCATCATCAACAGTGAAGATTCCCGGCTGGGTGAAGCGGAAATTTTTTCTCTCTAAATTCTAATTCTCTTAGAATTCTTTAATGCCTAAAGGAGGTTAGGCGGTGTTTGAGGTGAATTTGAGAGTGAATTTCTGTGGTTCCCGGTAGCTTAGTCGGTAAGAGTGCCCGGCGCGTATCTGGGAGGCCCGGGTTCGATTCCCGGCTGGGTGAAGCGGAAATTTTTTCTCTCTAAATTCTAATTCTCTTAGAATTCTTTAATGCCTAAAGGAGGTTAGGCGGTGTTTGAGGTGAATTTGAGAGTGAATTTCTGTGGTTCCCGGTAGCTTAGTCGGTAAGAGTGCCCGGCGCGTATCTGGGAGGCCCGGGTTCGATTCCCGGCTGGGTGAAGCGGAAATTTTTTCTCTCTAAATTCTAATTCTCTTAGAATTCTTTAATGCCTAAAGGAGGTTAGGCGGTGTTTGAGGTGAATTTGAGAGTGAATTTCTGTGGTTCCCGGTAGCTTAGTCGGTAAGAGTGCCCGGCGCGTATCTGGGAGGCCCGGGTTCGATTCCCGGCTGGGTGAAGCGGAAATTTTTTCTCTCTAAATTCTAATTCTCTTAGAATTTTTTCCAAGAAGAATCCAGGAGATACAGGATTGAGTGTTAAGTATCAGCTTCCATTTAATATTATATTGGCAAGCAATACGTCTTTCATCCGGTGTCTCTCCCTTTAGCAATCACCAATAACGAGCTCGGCGCCAACTGGGGGAATTTACGCCTCTCTCAGTCGACAAAATGCTTACCAGAAAGAAGAACATCATCCGCAGGAGGTTCACGGCTCGCCAAAAGAGGACGCGAAATTCATCAACTTTCAGCTCATCAAATAGATCTGCAAAGGAGATCATCAATAATAAATTTAGCAGAGATCGGTTGTAAAGATCTTCAATGAGCCGACCCAAATTATCTGCAGACTGTTACAATAGACATTAGCAGAAAAATTGACAACTAAGACGGATCACTTCATCAAGTCCTGATATCTTCAAGTAGTTTGCGCCAACACACAGAAATTATAGAATACTGTCAGGTATTGTAATTGCACAGGTTGTTCACCGAGTTTCTCTAACGGCCGTAAGGAAAATTCCAACGAGCAGCTGATCGTGCTGCACCAAAGTTCAGGGACCTAAAAACATGCAAATTTAATGCAATTCAACCCATTCGAAATTGAGAGCCCTTACCATAGATGATTAATAACTGCGAGGGACAGTTAAAATCCAGAAATCAGAAAGGGATCAGAATTTCCAGAAGTCTTTGCAGCATACTATCTACCGTAGCACGGGTCCTGGGAGAAGATCATCAACGCGAAGCTGTGAATAGTATTAAATGGCTGCAGCCCGAAGTTATTACCAAGAGTACATCAGCATTTAGCCAATGAAAATTATTCAGAAGCAGCAGAAGATGATCGAGCGAAGACGCAACAACTAATTCATCATCACTGATGATGAACGCCCCCAAGGTGTTTAAAACGCAGCAATATATCTATCAGTAAAACGATAGATTTTATCGACAATCTTCGAGCACCATCGGGAATCGTCGGTTCAACGGTCATCAATAGAATCAGTAATTCATCAGTTGTAGTAGACGTGCCACTCAAAGTGCTTCACCTAGTGGTAATTTTTAAACGTGTTAAAATGTAGCAATTGAAAAGACGGCACGTGTATTAAATTTTAACATCACGTGAAAGTTATTGAGTTTATCTACTATTCAAATTTAAAGGCGATTATCACAGACAATTATTAACCATAGTCAACAAGAATTTAACTAATCAGGAAAATAATTTCCTCTAATTTTGATAAACTCAAGAACATTGTTCAGACGAAAGTGTACGTATTACGCTAATGAAGTGGTTCTTTTCGCTGAAATATAGTCGCATTCTATAAATAAGTGTTCGAATTATTTTCCGGACTATCCTGTAATAACACCTCCCACATCCACCCAAAATTTGGATCCTCACCAAACAAGATTTATAGAACATTTTCTCTATCTCTTTTAGATTCCGAGATATTGACGATGAAAAAAAAAAAATCATGTGGAAAAAATACATCTATACATATACGAAGCTAATTTGTTTTGTTGCTTTTAATGGCTTCTAATTCGAATTGAAACAGAAGAGAGTTTTAAAAGAAAAAAAATTCAATCTTCAATATCTCCGCCAACTATTAAGTTACACAGCTCCATTTTTCTTCTTTTGGAGTACTTTTCACTAAAAAGAAGACAAAAAGTTTTAAAATTGTTGCTAATGTAACGTCCGCTCCTGTCTCCCGTACACTCTACTCTCTACTCTACTCTTTATATAGTTCGTGCGCTGGTTGCCGCGAGCGCGACGCAGGCCACTTTGGCCTCACTCGTTAAGAGAACTTTTTACCGTGTACATGTGCTGAAACACCTTGAATAAATCTTTTATACGTTCACATAAAACACTGTGTAATTATTTGATTCACCAAAATCAATCAGTTATGGGCTACAAACACTTTCACTGCGCGAATCAGTGTTAAGAAAAGTGATAAATAAACATGGAAAACAAAAATGTTAAATGATAACGGCGTGACCACAAGAATATGCACAGGTCAACCAGAACGAGAGACGAGAAGGAAAAACGCCATGGGAGACGAGATAAAAAAAAGCGCACGACACAGAGGAAAACATGAAAAGTAAGTGAAAAGGAAAATATCTCGTGGTGCGGAGAGAGAGAGAGAGAGAGAGAGAGAGAGAGAG
>NW_021680967.1:0-1188 GCF_001412515.2 Diachasma alloeum
CGCCAAAAAAAGCATCACGAGGATTCAATTCTGCATTTTTCATTGAAGGAGTGGTTGTTTACAAAATCGCGGTCATGTACGAAATTTTTTAATTCATCATCGAACGTGCACTCCCACATTTCTATCAAAGTGTACCCGAGACGGCGAATCTTATTTGCTGTCAACATGGTACTTTCATACCGGGTATCAAGTGAGTCCCCTACACGTAACTCCCTATGCCTGTTTATTTTATAATACGTCGTACACCCGTGCCAAAAACATCCGTAAAATTGGAAGACACACTTCTGCTGATTTTCATTCTCGCAATAGACATCGACCATAATACCGCATAGCAATCGGTATTCTTTAGCGTTACCTGCATGGATAATACAGTTTTCGGAATGTCTTTGTTGCGACAATAACCACGATATAGCTTTCTTTGACTGTGTAGTTGTGTATCTGTACGTACCACCCAACGGTAAAATTCCGATTGTATCAGACTGCATTAAATTAGTTCTATAAACTTTAGAACAGATCGACGCAATCGTACTACATTGGGTGAACGGACAAATACCTGTCTTTTTTAGCAGCATTTCTCAGAATGGTACCATCCATTCGGCAGTAAAATTCTAGCTCGTGTTTGAAATTGAAAACGTAATTCTCGTTTAATTTTTCGTTGTGCCATTCCAACAATTTGTCGCGGTCTTTCTTGAACATGGTGTCGGGAGAAAAATAACTCAAGTCTGGTAACTGTCCTATGTAATCAATATTTTCAGGTACATTGAAGAAGTGCGGGAAATACCCTTTGGCTATATCATTATTAAAACCGAATAATTTGGGTAATGCTGACAACGGCATGTGAAAGTAATTTAAGCTATCCAGCAAAATTATGTTACCAACACTTNGGTCTTTCTTGAACATGGTGTCGGGAGAAAAATAACTCAAGTCTGGTAACTGTCCTATGTAATCAATATTTTCAGGTACATTGAAGAAGTGCGGGAAATACCCTTTGGCTATATCATTATTAAAACCGAATAATTTGGGTAATGCTGACAACGGCATGTGAAAGTAATTTAAGCTATCCAGCAAAATTATGTTACCAACACTTATTTGCATTATTTTTGTACCGTTTAAAATAACGCCCGGGAGTCGTGTTCTTTTGATGTTGACTAGATAACGTAAAACAAATTGTGCATCGAAGCTACGCGC
>NW_021680967.1:3032-3534 GCF_001412515.2 Diachasma alloeum
GAAACAATCCACACCTGAAGATTATCGAGCACGCAGTTCGATCTTTCCAAATGACGAAAAACAGTTCTTGTACGTACCGCGGGAAGGTATAAATCAAAGGTAATAAGACACAGATGTGTCAGTTTTCCTTATACCATGGCGGCGCGAGGTTCGCCCAGTAAGAAATTGACAGTTGTCCTTCAAGCGCTTTGTGATTTGAATAAAGAACAGCGGCAGGCGTTACTTAGAAAAGCTGATACGGGGTTAATACGTTGTATATGTGAGTGTGCATTAAACATCTTTTCCGGTAATATACGAATCGGTAAATCTCAGAAAGATAAATTAAAACCATATAAAAAAGTACTTCGTGATTTAGCTGTTGGAAAAAAGTGCCTATCAAAAAAGAAGAAGATTATCATTCAGAGAGGGGGGTTCCTCCCGCTGCTTCTAGCACCTATACTAGGTACTTTGATTTCAAACCTCATTAGTAAATAGTAAGAGTGAAACAATCAAAAGAGATGGA
>NW_021680967.1:7399-48791 GCF_001412515.2 Diachasma alloeum
TAGTCGGTAAGAGTGCCCGGCGCGTATCTGGGAGACCCGGGTTCGATTCCCGGCTGGGTGAAGCGGAAATTTTTTCTCTCTAAATTCTAATTCTCTTAGAATTTTTTTTTTTTCTCTTAGAATTTTTTTTTCTTGTTGTTCTGTTGTTCTGTTGTTCACAAAACAGTGACTGCCCATTTCTGATATGACGGGTCGTAATACCAAAGACTGCGCTATAGTGGATGTGAAGCCCTATAGGGAAGCTTTGGAAGATCCCCCGACTGAAGAGTCGGAAGTTGAAGAGTAGTTACTCCTGGATGTTTTGACTTGAAAGTGTAGGTTTCACGTCGAAACCTCTCTTAAGGAGGGATGTGTGTAAAGAGATTTTTCTTGTTACGGGTTGAAATCTCCTTAAATAGATAGCCCCACTCTTGAAATCATTCGAAGAGAGGCAGAGAGAGACATCTAGATGCGGCTGAAAAATCCAGGACTAGATGAAAAAAGCCACGGACCAATGAAAGGCCGAAGGCATAGTGGTTTTGGGTGGAACCGCGACCCCTGGAAGTCTGCAGGACCTTACTAGATTTTCGTTAATTTAGAATTCGCCCAGCTTGTGTTAGGGGAAAAGGGGCCGATGTACAGGCTATCCAACTGGGTAATTCTAAAGGCTATGCCGGTGTTGACTAGGGACCAACGGCCAGGTGAGAGGACTGGTGCCTCCGTGATCCCGTCAGGTGGATTGGTGGGGATAGGGTAACGGAATTATCTATCGTCACCGAGATATCCAGACGAGGGGGAGTAGGCCCTAGGAAGATTCCAAGTGAGTCGAATGCGGACGCTCAAGCGGAGAGGTCGAAAGGATCTCTCCGGAGTAATTTGTGGTGTTGTTTAAAATATGAACGGGGACAGGGCGGTCAGGTGCCTAACTGATGGTGGCGAGCATAGGGGAATGCTCCTGCATTCCCCGCAAGGAAAACAAGAGTTATTTCGGTGCTCGAAGTGACGTTTTTGTTGTTTCCGGCGTTATCTAGTATCGGCGGAACCATTCGAAAGCGTATGGGCTCGTGGGTCTGGAGTAGAGTAATCCTACTATCGGCCCGACCATACGCCGACTGTTTAGTACTACCCGAAGGCAGTGACGTGCGATGACCGAAGCGGTAACTGGTGATCGCGAGTGTGGGTGGTCGTAAAGTGGCTAACGTAGTTCCACTTTGGTCAGATCAGCCTCCCGACGTCCCAGGCTCTGAGGGGTCTCGGCTGATTCGCAAATAACTCTGAAACTCTCCTGAGTAGAAATACTTGGGAGGAGAAAGCATGCTGGAGGGGTCGAAAGATCCTTCAGAATAGATGTGAATAAAATTTCATATGATAATTAGGCCGCAAGGTCTAATTCAGGGTCTGAAATAGAGGCTCGTGACGATGTAACAGAAGCATTCCTGGTGGACCTCGCCAATTCTGCCGTGTCACACTGATGCTAGCTTGGCAATTTATTTTCCAGCCACAAAAATCCTCTGAGTAGACGAGTTTGCCTCAGAGGCCGGTTTTCGTCGAACCTTCCGTAAAGGTTTGGCTGGCGCCCAACATACGAGCGATAGAGAAGGCAAAAAAGTAGTTTGGATTTTTCTGGGTGGACAACCCGGGAAAATAGCCTTACAGCATTGAGTCTTCATCCAGTAGAGCTTGCAATTCCGCATTTTCAAACTTTCAAGGCTGTCCAGGGCGTGGCTGGTAACTAAGATCGAAATCTCCACCTCTAAAATGTTTGTACCAATAATTATACGTTTCATAAGATACGACGTCGGTACCAAGAACACTACAGATTGATTCCCGTACTTTACAAGCATTTTTTCCTTGTTGGAATTCATATAAAATGCAGAGCCGAATGTGCTGTTCATCAGTTTCCCTTGTAGACTTTGCTATACTGAGAGGTTATTTAAGTCATGTAGACTTATCATTCGGTGTTCTGAAACCTTTTGTCCGATCCTTTCAAACTCACAAAAGACCGTGAAAATACTTCTATTTTAAATACAATTTTAAGCTCGAAGAAAAAATCTGTAAAAATAAAGTCATACACCTGATAAATATAATCTCACCGAGTAGGACGGAGGAATTTTCAGATGATAATCTTCAATTTGTATGGCTCAAGATAGGTTATTGGTTGTGTTAAGTAGCTTCTTTGGGGTCTCGCATCATCACTTTATTGGTTTTTATTTGTCATTTTGCGGCTCTAGTTGATTTCCAATCCGTATATCATGCGTTTCTCACTAAAAAGAACTTGTTAATTACCCCGCATTCTGTAGTGGACCCGGACAGAAGGATTCAATTGATAAGGGAATCACTCGTGAAGCAATCAGAATTACTTTTATTCAAAGATGACTTTTTAATCCAGAAATAATAAACTAAAAGTTCGTTCTGATACTGAAGGTATCAGGCGAAAATAGCATTACTGAAGGTGTCAAAAGTGACATCGAGTAGTTGGCCACGAGGCATCAAATTCAGGAGTTTTTATTTCCTCGTGCATTTGATTGCAACAGGTCATTGTGCCTTGTCGCGCACCTTAGAGGCATCGCGTGACGTCTCAGGCGTGTGCGAAGGCCGACCGTTGGGGCGCAAAGTGCTGACGCTGTGCTCCAATTATCTAATATTTAATATTTATTCATTCCCTGCTTGCTCTGAATATTATGTGCCACTTTCGTGTCCTCATATTATCCGGATCAATAGAGGAATTTATTTATGCAATTTCGGGGCATAATATCCCACCCCGCTGGGGAAGAAAATTACTACGCTGAGAAATTTTCTATTTTAACTGTATCTCATCAATACAATGCCCCACCAATACAATTTACATCAATAACTGGTATTTACGACTAGAGTTAATTATCAAATAACTGACATAACTTGTAAGTGTAGTTGATTAATTCACATATTCTTAATCGTTTAATTCATATGGTATTCCGAAGTTTGATGTGTCCCTCCTGGGAGTTGGCCATGTTTTCCGACACCAGCAGTACAGGGTCAGTCCTAGCATGACAGCAAGTACTAACACCACTCCGGAAAATATTGATGAGGGGCGTGTAAAAAAATCCCGATAATCGAATTTCTCCCATTGTCTGTGCAAGTTCCCCTTCTCCGCTTCCAGCTGGACCTGGAGTCCCTCCAGTTCCTCCAAATTCCTGACGACATTGGACAGCTGAACGTTACTCAGATTGGTTTTCCGTTGATTCAATTGATCGATGGTGACGTCATCCAACGTCAAGTTCAGCTTGGGGTGCACATGAGCATTGAATGTTACCTCATGCGACTTCCGACACCTGATGGTGAAATCAGAAGCGACTATCTCGCAAAAGTCCTTCGCTTTCAGGATCTTTGAGTTCTGCAGGACGTCTCGTATCTCCGCATCTTCACAGGATACTACTATCCTACTACTACTATCTTAATAACGATAAGGCCCTTCAGTTGGATGTGTCTCGTGACACATGTAATGGGCACCTTCTCAGGGCTCATGTACATCAGGGCTCATGCACCTCGCCAGGGCTATTCTCTTTCATCTTTTGAATCGACAAAGAATCGGTGCATATATATTGTTCCCGAAACCTTCTGCAGCGATTCAATTGTCTCGGTCATTGGCACGAACTATTGTGTTGAGCCATGTATTACCAGTATTTCACTTCTGGCTTCTAAATACGAGTGATAATCGTTCGTTTTCCGCACCCGAATTCCATGCCTCAGCAAAACGTCCAACGCTTGGAAATTCACCAGCGGTATTACTACCAGGGTGATGATCTTCGCACCGAATGAATGAACGCTGACGGTGGCTACCTCCTGCAGTAGATGTATTTCGCCTACCTCCAGCTCAAAGGGAAAACATAAACCCTTTGGTAATTTTGCTGTTTTAAGGAGGACAACTAGTCCACTCTCCGTGAACACTCTTGTGTCCAATATCAACCCTCTGATTTCGGTCAGTAACTTCCGAATTTTTGCAGCAACCCTCATTACTCCAGTCTAGATTGCCTCCAGTATCATGAGATGCTCATCTAAGTCCACCTTGTCTGTGATTGTGAGCACCTCATATTCCTTTTCCTGCAGGGACTTCATGAGGATCTCCTCGTTTTTCTTAATCACCTCCTCCGTCTGTCCCAGCTTGTAGAGGGTGGAATTAATAATCTCCACCTGCTTCCAGGAGTTCTCGAGCGTCTCTTTAACCCCGCTCTTTAGCCGTGAGAGACTCTGGTTGATAATTAGCGCACCCTCAGCATCCATTGTCCCGAATAGCGATTTAGCTGCGGTTCCTAAGCCGTCTATAAGTCCTTGGCGTTTCTTTGAGGAGTCATTGATCCCCAGCATTCCGGTGATGACATCTTTGGTTTCCGCAAAATCCTCAGTCCGTTGTTCGAGTATTATGGAAATTCTTTCCACTGTCATAAACCCCTTTGTCGCATAACTCCTTAGCATGCTTAAGATGGTCATGGACTTGATCTGCTCTCAGCATCCAGGATCCTACATCCGTAGTCGTAGCTATGGTCCATACTTGATTATTTAAGTACAATCTCCCGATAGGCTCAAAATGGATACCAGGGATGTGAATGAACTTTTCAATTACATGTCCCTCCCCCTGCACTTTGACGACCATGCTTCCCAGTATGAGCAATACGCAAAAGTTCAATAACCCTTGAAAATTTGTAAAATCGAAGGTTTTTGAACTCGGCTGCCACGTTCGATTTGGCGTCCCAGCACGAAATTGCCTCCGATTGCAACTCCCAGCATCCTTCCTTGGACTGCCCCCTAGACCCATCAAGGAGAAGAAATATGTGGGATCGGCTTGGAGCCCCCGTCATTCGGTCCAAACGCTTCATTACGAGATGCCAACACCCGTATTTGAAGCACTCGCCTGAAGCAAGCATCTTCGAATTTCTGGTGAGTCCGCATACCTCTTCACTGTTCATATTCCCCTGACTCTCTTCGACCTCGTTAGTTCCTATTTTTCCTAATTTTTGTCTAATTTCAATTTCTTCCAGTGCACCAAGTACCCTTACCAACCCGGTTCCCTCGATCTCGGGTTCCGGAAGCAGGTTGCAGGCTGGAGGAAAGCCTATAGGAAGGACCTCAACGCCCTCTGGGATCTCCCCGTCCACTCCGATATTGAGGCTGGTGTGGCGGATATCTTTAACCTTCGTCGCCTGTTCGGAGGTTCTCCAGCCCCTCAGCCATGCCACATACCTCAATGGTTCGAGCATACACGCACTCGGTGCCCTGATTGCAGGTCCTACTACTGAGATCATCCCATCTATTACTTCCTAGGGTGGGACTGGTATGAGCGTCGTCCAGACAATTCCTTCTACGTAACTCCGTTTGAACCTTTGTACAACTAGTTCAATTGAATGCACTTGCTGTAAGGTCAATTGTCCTCTTCTCTTGAAATATCTCTTTTCACATGGAGAAGAGATCTCTAGGTCTCCTGTATGTTTCCTATCAAGAGGCTGGGGTCCATATAGTCATGCTTCCACAAATGGTCGAAGCCGATTTATATGAACCCTCTAGGTTTTTTTCTTATTGCCATATCTGATTGTGTAATTTTGACTCCAGAATTCTTCTCCAGAATTTCGTATGGGCCGACCCAGGGCTGTGTCAATTTTCTCGACCTTCAACGTTGCAAAGCATCGTTCTTCAGGAGTACTTTATCTCCCACTTGGAATTCCAATGGCTTCGCATCTCGGTCGTACTGGTTTTTGGGTTTCTCCTTTTCCTTGTCGAGAGTTTCTCTCGCCTCCTGGTGGGCTGCACGTAACCTCTCCCGCAATTCTTGGGCAAAGTCATCGTAGCAGTACGTAGGACGAGGTGGCTGCTTGACGGCTGTCAGTAAATCAGCGCGCCTACCAAAAGTGAGCTCGAAAAGCGCTATTTTTGTAGTCGTAGGGGGCATGATATTGTATGCAAACATGGCATACGGCAGCACATTCCGTATCAGGGATCGGCATAATCGTAATCGAGGATTATGATTAATGAATTACTTCATCAATTACATAATCTGAAGCCAAAATTTTATGATTATTCCGATAGTCAAGAATAAAATTGGAATATTCTCTAATACTTCGTTAATCGGCAATCAAGGTCTGCAATAACCGATTAAATTGATTAATCAATGACTGACATTCCAATTATTTGATTTATGTGATTAATTTTTAATCACATCCGGTAAATGTATGATTATTTATATAAACATTAATTGAAGCTGGAGATTATTCGATTTTTTAATTAACCACAACTCGAGATCCTGAATTTTTCAATTTTATAAGCAATCAGTAATTGAAATTCACGATTATTCGATTACTTAATCAATTATTCATTAACAATGAAAAATACTTGAACACTAAAAGAATTATGTATCAGGATTGTGTGTATATTTGATGTTTTTTCGATTCCTATATCCATGTATTATGAGTGCTGGTCTTATGGTAGCGGATAGAAGACACTACACCGTATAGTGGAAATAAAATCTCTTGATAGCATAACATAATACAATACAATTCTCTTAGAATTCTTTAATGCCTAAAGGAGGTTAGGCGGTGTATGAGATGAATTTGAGAGTGAATTTCTGTGGTTCCCGGTAGCTTAGTCGGTAAGAGTGCCCGGCGCGTATCTGGGAGACCCGGGTTCGATTCCCGGCTGGGTGAAGCGGAAATTTTTTCTCTCTAAATTCTAATTCTCTTAGAATTTTCCAATGATAATTTTCCAATAATTTTCAACAAGGCACATTTACCGAATCATCTCGGATATTACCAAAAAAATAGATTCTAGATTCTCATAATCAACAAAAACGGAAATAAATAGCAATTTCCCTCTTTTCCCTCCATACGTGCACGAAATTTTTATGCAAATTTGAACTAAAAAAACAAATGTCATAAATGACTAACAAACAAAATTATATGTCAAAATATGTCGCTTACTGTAAAAAATTCTATTGATTTGCTTTGAAACTCTATAAGAATTCTATGAGATTTTTATTAAAATTCTTTTGAAAAATTTCATTTTTTGCACCAATTCTATTAAAAATTCTGCAATTTTCCTATGCATTTGTTAATAGATATTTGTTCACAGAATAAAGCCGATGAAAGTCGATTTTTCTATATAACTTATTCATTTGGAATTCTTCTTATGTGACATTTTGGGCATGAACTTTCCAGGTTTCATTTTGTGATTTTATATATATATATTTATGAGGAACAAAAAAATTTAAAAAATTTGAAAAAATTCGATTGAATTTAATATGCTAAAATAGAAAAAATCATTATATTAAATTTAAAAAATATAAAAAAGAGGTCTTCTTGCCTCATTTTTTCTAAAAACATGAGTATTTAGTAATCCGGCAGAGTAATCGATTAATTTTCAGTTCTGATTACGAATTATTCAATCAAAGAAGTCTTGAGTTGAATTAACGTTTAATGAAATATTCAAATAATTTTTGAGTCAGATTAACGCTTAATTAATTAATCAAATAATTTTTCATTCAGATCAACGCTTAATGAAACAACTAAATAATTTTTGAAATTGATTGACGATTGATGGAGTCATTCACAAATACAACTTGCGATGGATGAATTATTATGTAATCAGGCACATTTACGTTATGATTATCGATTGATTAAATATTCAAGAGTTTTGAGTCCTAATTTCCGATTTGTCTTGTAATAAAGAAATCAGTGGAGGAATTAATGGATTACAAATATAATCATCAATCTGAGCTGTAATCATTACCAAAGTAATGATTAATGCCCATCCCTGTTCCTTGCACGGAAAAAAAAACCCTTGAAACGTGAGTATTACTCCCGAGTCAGGGATATTTTTCCCTACAATGTGTTTGACCTCTATTTCGTGGGTAAAAACCTCTCCTTTAAGGATTTTTTTCAAAAAATTCTTTCCTTAAGGGATAACGAAACCCGTCGTACGCAGAGGTTAGGGGTCCCCCTGTGATAATCAAAATTACATTTTGAATATTTTATTAAATTGTTTCCATCGAAAAGGGAGTTCAAGAGCAATCAACTCCATAACAATTGCCGCGTCAGCGCCTAGTGCATCGCCCCCGAAAAATGCTACCGCTTAATGACCGTTTCAACAAGCGATTTCCTAACAGAGAAGCTTCCAGAATATCTTCTCTCTTTATCCTTTTTTGCCACGAGTCAAAATTCCTCAATAAGCAAAACTGCCACGAAAAAGAAGGTAGTCATTAGCCGTGGTTCGGAAGCAAAAGGTCTCAGCGGAAATCGCTCGCGGAATCGATCGAATTCAAATCAACTCCAGTAGTAATTCAGTCGATAAATACTGATACTACAACGGTGGCTTCTTTCAACAAAGTTTCGGGGAGTGATCGTTGTTTTGAATTTGGGGACATTAATTCTCTTAAATCGAGAGTAGCCGCGTTTCTTGCACATGAAAGACTATTTCTAATCCGTTCCTCGTTAGTGCTAGTGTGCTCAATAAATAAACTTCAACTTTTAAACATCAGAATCACCTATGGTGAGCCGTGATTGAAAGTTTATCTCAGTGCATGAGTACTCTCTCTCGGACTGTGACGAAAGTGCGAGAAACGAACGGAAGTTCGCACCAAACATTATCTTTCAAAAACTAAGTGAATTGGTTACTCAATATTTAAGGGATTAGAGAAAGAAGTTAGAGCCGCATTGAGTGAGTACCAGTTATTAGTGATAACTTATACAAGGAATTTTCTAGGGAACTTAGCCGAAACCCATGATTCAATATAATTTTGTATAAGAAAAGGAACTTTTAAATTGTATATTCTCTGTAAACTTGCCAACTATTTGGGTCAAAATTATATGAGAAAATCTTTCAAAACATAAACAAATCTTCTAGTCATTTCGCAACCTTTAGTCCCTCCATTTCCCTAGTCTCCCCACCAAATCAAATAGAATCCGATATAAATAAAATCAAGAAGGTAAGAGTATAAAACATTCCATAGCGTCGTCTTCCTCTAAAAATAAAACAAGACTATTAATAACTTCATTCTAAAGTCATTTAAATCTTGGAAAGATTTTAGTAATTGTTCAAAGAAATAAAGAAATTTATTTTAGCCGTAGTCCCCAGACGCAGATTACGCCTTTGGACATAACAGCTAAATTTTCTGGCGCAGTCGGTAGGGCACAACTTTATCTTCCAATATTCTTACCAAGGAACGTAGATAAAATCTCGGTCAATTAATTAAAATTCATTAGAAATTCAGTAGTTATTACTATACACATATTGTGTCAAAGTCCAGAATTAATACAGAATTCAAAGTTATCTGCAGTAAATTATCAAATATTTGAGTAAAGATGGCAAACACTCTCGTTGACATCTCCTTCCTGGGAGAAACGACTACCACTATCCCTTGTAAGAACTTGGAGGATTACACCAGATCCCGTAACATGGGATTCCATCTTCCCATATTCACTGGGGGGTCCAGACGGTGTTTCCCTTGAAGAGTTCGAGAATGCCGTCCGATCTCAAATGCCCACCATACCCACAGATAACGAAAGAAAGAAAATATTCCTGTTTGAAATCCTGTCCCACTTAGAACCTCCTACTTCCCTAACTGTCGCAGACAAAGCAATTAATACCCCTGATGACATCCTTGAAATTCTTGCCAGAAGATTTGGTCCATCAAATAAATTAGATCATTATTTATCCAAGCTAGAACCGCGTTAAAATCTTCACAAGAATCCCTAGAAGGTTTCCTAGAACGGTTGGCAGTACTGGTACATCATGGGTTGAAAGCGGTAGAAAGAGAGGCAAAAGAGGAACATCGACCTGCTTTCGAGGAATTCCTGAACCATCAAGCCCTTACACGCTTCAAGGAATATTGCACACCTGATATCAATGAGGTCCTGACGAACAAAGAAGTCACGACTATCAAGGGGGCCCTCGAACTCTTTCGAGAAGGGCAATTCCGTCAGAGTGACCGGAGGCCTACACCAGAATTCTCCGGAACTGTCAAATATGTCAGTCAGTATCCCACATTGGAGAATTACCCAACTGTACCTCCGGGTTTCAGTCCTCTTTCGAACAACCCCGCTCAACCTTACCAGGGAGGGTACCAACCCAGGGTCTATCCAAATCGGCAGATGCCGTACCAGCAGGGACACCCTAATCCCTACCCACGAGGATACCCTCACTTTTATAGGAGACCTCCCAACTACCAAGACTGACGTCAATCCATGCTCGAGGCTTCCCCGGTGCCATTCACTGGGATACCACCAGTCCCAGCTACCCCTCCTGCCCTGAATAGAGTGAATCCATCGATGAGCCCTATGGACCCAACACCCCGGCCNCTCGTCAGCAGCACTACCACCAGACCATCAAATGCCAGTGATGATTGCCAACGCACCACCCTCGTCGATGCAACCAGCTCCAATGACCTCTCAAGACTTGATAGCAGAAATGAGGAAGCTTTTCAAAGAACTCACCATGGAAATTCAGAAAACCACTCGCCCTGCAACTCCCAGTCTACCACCCCGTTCCAGGGATAATTCCAAAGAAAGAGCCAAGAAAAGTCAAGAAGCAGGAAGTCTATCACCTAACTCAACGGGGGTACCCGCAACCCCCCTGATTGATCCTAACACTACCGTATACGCCAAGGATTTAAACAAGTTCCTGGCCCGCCGAGCGAGTGCATCGACAGTGCAACAAAACCAGCACTCATACCACTCACTGAACAACGGCCACTTGAAGCAATAAAAACGGTGCTTTGTGAAATTGGCGGAGGCCCCAGGGTCATATTCAAAGGGCCTTTCCTCAACACCCCTTGGGTCAATGACTTACTAGATACAGGAGCCTCCGTCAACTTGATCTCTTCGAACTGCCTACACGATAATGTCCTTATTAATTACACTGACACTATCAAAATAGTTGGGCTATCGAATGACTCATCTGAATCCTTGGGAACAGTCAACCTAACATTCGGCGATAATATAACGGTGGTTTTCCACGTCATCCCAAAGGACGTTGGATCTTATTCTGTCATTATCGGGGATGATTTCCTAGACAAGACGAAGGCGTACATCTCCTTCGAGAACCATACAATTACCCTAAGCACCTCCCCTCTATCTCCAATACATTTTTGTATGACACCCTGCCTTGAGAAGATCATCAGAGGACGAGTAGCTCTCAGTGGGGGTGGGCCAAGGGTTAATCTGAAGATAAAAGAACTGAAAGGGGGAAAACATAAATTCCTCATCGACACTGGATCCGACATCAACCTCATAGAATCAAAATATATTCCACGAAGTGCGAAACTGCTACCTCCCACTGTTCCAAAATTGATTGGGATCAATGATAAAGGACTCCACACCGTCGGAGTCATTCACTTGAAAGTCTTGGGAGTGAAGGTGCCTTTCCATGTGATCCACCAACCACTACCGGTCCCAGCAGCGGGAATTCTAGGACTAGAATTTCTCGTGACAGCTAAGGCAAACATCAGATACCTTCAACGCAATCTCAGTACCTATCATAGACCTCACCTCCCAGTCCACTGGTATGAGGAATTCACTAGGAAAAAGCCAGTCACTATTCCACCCAGAGTGAGAATGGCCATCAGCATCCCGATCAAGGGAACAGACCTGTCAGAAGGTTACTTGCCAAGGGTATCCACGGAGGCAGGAGTATATCTGGGTGGAAGCCTAGTCCGAATACAAAATAGTCAGGCAACTGTAATGATCAGCAATACAAATAATACACCTGCTAGGCTACACCTTTCACCACAAAAAATAGAACCCTTCTGCACTACCTGGGAAAGCGATGAACTTGAAGATGATGTCGAATACTGCCTGTTTGGGTCAACTGAAGAACCCCTGAACAGAACAGAAGAGGTATTGAAAAATTTACCGGAACAGAACCTAAAATCGTTCGAGAGAAGAGAGGTGGATCGCCTCATCCAAGAATTTAACGACATCTTCCATCTTCCAGGTCATCGATTAGGGAGAGCAAAGAACTTCACTTGTAAAATAAGAACGGTTGATAACGAGCCTGTCCATAAACGGCAGTATGAGTACCCGCCACAACATCGCGAAGAAATAAATAAACAAGTGAATGCCCTACTAGAACAAAGAATCATCCGACACTCTGAGTCGCCCTATAACTCACCACTCTGGATCGTCCCAAAGAAAGCTGACTCCAAGGGAAGGAAACGCTGGAAGATGGTGATCGACTTTCGAGACCTCAATCAAAAGACCATAGGGGATGCATACCCATTACCAGACATTACGCAAATCCTTTCACAGCTAGGAGGAGCAAAATACTTCAGTGTCTTTGACCTGGCCAGTGGATTCCACCAGGTGGCTATGGATGAAGAAGACCGAGAAAAAACGGCCTTCACTGGTCCTAATGGACATTATGAGTACGAGAGGATGCCATTTGGTCTTCAAAACTCTCCCATCATTTTTCAAAGAATGATGGACCACGCTCTCTTAGGGCTGAAGGGTACCGAGCTGTATGTGTACTTAGATGACATTGTTGTGTACTCCAAATCACTGACAGAACACACCGAAAGACTCCGCAACCTCTTCCAGTGACTCAGAGAAAACGGCTTGACACTCCAGCCGGATAAATGTAAATTTTTTATGAAAGAAGTTGTTTATCTGGGTCCCGTTATCGACGAAAAAGGAGTCCGCCCGGATCCAGCTAAAATAAAAGCACTAGCGGAAATGCCCACACCAAAGAATCAACACGGCATCCGAAGATTTTTGAACTTCAGTAATTATTATCAGAGATTCATTAAAGAATACACCACCATTGCCCAGCCCCTACATCTTCTGCTTCGAAATAATGAGAAGTTCCGCTGGGAGCCAGAGCAGCAAGAAGCCTTCCAACTACTGAAATCCGCAATTTCTGAAGACTCACTCCTTTACCATCCAGACATGAGTGAACCATTTGTGGTCACCGTATCGAGTGGTGAACATGGGCTAGGAGCTATCCTCAGCCAACAGGACGAAGAAGGGGATGAGCACCCCATCCTCTATGCCTCTAGAACGTACAAAGATCCTGAAACCCGATATTCACCTCCAGAAAAGGATTGCTTAGCTGTTGTTTGGGCTCTTGAGCAGTTCAAACCTTACATCTACAGAGTCCCCTTCACCGTAATCACCAATAGCCCGACCATAAACTGGCTGAGAGACTCCTCCAACCCAACAACCCGCCAGGTCAAATGGAAAACCTGGTTGAATGACTTCAGTTTTAAGGTAAAAGTAAAAAAACTGAAAAAGACCTGTTAGCCGAGGCATTTTCTGAGAATCCCCTAGAACAAAAAGATTCTGAGGCCACAGTTTTAAGAGTAATCTGCCTACTAATCAAACCAACCCTAAAGCCCATCTTACGGAAAACTCCCGTAACAAGCGAGCTTCCCTCCAGGAGAATACGGTGTGACGAGGCGACTCTTTCATTTTTATTTGTTTTTATTTCATACTTTGCCCAACTACACACTGCCCCCTAAATAATAAAATCCCGCCACCGTTGGATACCCCTTCCCTCGATTTTCCCCTCATCGCCCCTCTATTCCCGCCACTGGACATCACGAAGACATCAGCCGAAGAAAGACAACAGTTCCGGCCCTACTGGATCAACTGAAGGAGCCGTTGCTCCCGCCACAAACCACCCATACATGGGCCTCGGCAACTCACCGCCCTCGACGATCCCCAGCGAGACATCCCTGGATTGTGGTCATCGTCACCACTCATCCGCGCGGATTGGCCCCGATTGCGCCCGAATCAAAACCCGAAGGACTTCGACACCTGACGAACCCTCACGAATCACGGAGGAAACGGAGAGATCGTCACTCGTGTAACCGCTGTCCCGGACATTGCCACGTGCGCCCCAAGAGTTGAAGAAATAGTGTATATACCCCGAAATTCCGTATGTTAGATTTGGTGATAGAGTGAAGAGGATTTTGGTGCCCGAGCTCACCCCGGCTCTAAATACTGTGCCCCTGGAGTCTGAAAGGAGGAACGAAGGACCTGAATTCTTGGACGTCCAGGCCACAACAGGAAGTCATGAGTACGAGTCACCCCCCTCATTTTCCCTCTTGTCCCCACAATATTACCCTTCATACCCCCCAACGGTGAACCCACACTCTTTTGTTTCTTCCCCATTCAGTCATTATTTTCATATTTAGTTGCATTCCCTCGACACGACTAGCTTCTCCCCTTTTTCTGCATTAGAGTCACTCCCTTTTTACGTGTACAAAAGTTGCCTGGCCTCCCCCACTCCCTAGATCTCAGTAAAGGCCTTATTTACGTCTTTTGACGATCATAATTGTATTTAGAAAAGAATATAGATTATTATTCTCAAATTATCCCTTATTTGTCCCTTTTCTTGACACCTAATCCTTTTTTCAGGAAGTAGTATTATAGAATCTAGAAAACGGTCACAACGGATTGAATCTCAACCGATGTTCATGAACTACCAGGAGGTTCCACGGTCGGGGAAAGGTTGAGACAACGAAGAGTATCCGAGACCGCAAGCGGGAAGAGACAACCCATCTCCTACCGCGAGGTCAGACCTTACCGTACCTCTGCCAAACCAACAATCGGTCCAGTACCACCAAGAGTGGAAGAACCTGCAGAGGCACCCAGCCCCAGAGTGAGTAGAGAGCTAAAAGCAGAAGGCCCAAAAGAGACCCTCATCTCGCCAACTGCTAAACTCTCCGAAGATCCCTGGAACCCACCAGGAAAATGTAGTTTTTCTGACTCGCTCTCTGCTTCCGCAGAACTGGAGATCACATTGGAAGGAGAGATGGCGATTGAGGATGAAGTTTTCCAGCCTGCGGAAACCAAATTGTTGGAGCCTCAATGTGCACCTATTGTTGAAGCTAATACCCTGCTAAAAGAAGAGGATGAAGAAGAAAACCTCAATGAAAATCCAATGCTTCAACCATCCCTCCAACAACGAGCCATTTAACACCTAAAAAAGTCTATTGAACAAATAGAAGAAATCGAAATAGAGAAACTAAAAGGCCCTGATGCAGATCCCTTACCCGATCTTCCGCACCCTATGTACGCACTGAAGAAACTCAGCTTGGGACCTGAGTTTAGAAGCCAGGTAAATGAATCGTTCAGAGCATTCGAGAACAAAAAGACTTTGAAGGAAAAAGAATTCCACTCTCTATCATCGCCCAATAAAAATTCCTCAACCTCCGAGGAAGAGAACAACGTCGAGGAAAACCCTCCGACAACCCCAACAAGACCAGAAAACACTCAGGAGCCCAAGGGACAAAACTCAACAATAATCTCTGGACCTCGGCAAACCAGGGAATCACTTATTCCTTCATTCAGCACGTCACAGATTCCCCTCGCTGGTTCATCCCCAAATAAAACTCAGACATCCGCGGACGCTGCACTGGGTGAATCGACGATTATAGAAGACGAGGAGATAGCGGAGCCACATGAAGATCTCACTATTGTCCTCCCGCAAAGCGAACGGGTACGAGATTCCTCTAACACAGAGTCACAGTTACCGGGGGCGTTTCACTCAATTCAACAACCTCCACTGGACTCCTCCACCGAGAACGAAACCACGGAAATTTCGTCACCGGGGGCCACTCAACCCGAGGAGACAGAAATCAATGAGAATCTCATAATTCCCCAAGATGCCTACTATCAATCAGCCAACAATATCCTAGAAACTAGAGACGGACTGACATTCGTGAGAGGAAATATCGGCCATTTTCTCGCTGCGGATGCTGAGCCCACAAAGCAGGTCTCAAAACTGCTTAGCGACCTGAACCTGATTGATGCTGAATACATCAGAAAGCTAAAACCACAGCTAGGACAAATCATAGTAACCAAATGTGGAAAATACCGCACTTCCACCATGATCGTTAAACAATGGCACTTTGACAAGGTCACGAATAAGACTCTCAAGCTATGCCTGAAAAACCTGAAGGAAGCCCTAGAAAGATACAAAATTCTGGAGTTAAAAATGGCCCTAGCAGGAGACGAGCTAGATGAAGATATTCGCATCAAATTCTTCCTGGAGAAGGAATTCTCCAACCAACCAGCTCAAATCACCCTCTGTCATGGGATTGTCAGCATGCCACCGGCAGCTCTTCGACCTGAAATAATCAAGGAGCGCCATTCCACACTCCCTGGAGGACACAAGGGGATCACGAAAACCTTTCATCGAGTTAGGGAGCGTTTTTATTGGCCAGGGATGAAAGATGAAATAAATCAATTCATCAAGAAGTGCCGAACCTGTCAACTCGAGAAAATCCAGCGAATAAAAGTAAGACAGCCCATGCACATCACCGATACTTCCAATGAAGTTCTCGAAAAAATTTCCATCGACACAGTAGGTTTTTTACCCCCAACATCATCGGGACACATCTATATCTTAACGATACAGGATAATCTATCAAAACATTGCGTAGCCGTCCCCTTGAAAGACATAAAGGCCCCCACCATCGCCCACGCAATAGCCACTCAGTACGTCTGCTACAATGGATGTCCCAGAGTAGTACTATCGGATAAGGGAACCAGCTTCCTGAGTAAATTATTCAAGCAGCTGAGCCACCACTTCCGGTTTCACCATATTACTACCTCAGGGTACAGACCACAATCGAATGGTGCTCTAGAACGAAGTCACCATGTTCTCGTCGAGTACTTAAAGGCTTTCACTGAAGAATTCGGCAATCAATGGGATAAATTACTCCCCTACGCAATGTTCTCCTACAACACCACCGTCCATTCAGCCACCAACTTTACTCCTTTCGAGATCCTGTATGGTCAAAGGGCCCGACTCCCTTCCAATATTCATGAAGAAGATAGAATAGATACCTACAATGATTACATGGTAAATTTCATCACGAGAATTGACAGAATTCATGATATCGTCCATCAAAACCTAATAAATTCAAAACTCCACTCGAAAGAACTATACGATCGAAATATTCATCCATTAGACCTAAAGATCGGACAGTTCGTCTACGTGGAAAAGGAGCCAAAAACGGGGAAGTTGGACCAAGCATACACCGGTCCATATGAAATTATGGATATTACTGATAGAGGAAATATCCACTTGGAAACAGAAGAAGGTAAACGCTTCATGAAACATCCCAATAAGCTGAAACTCTGCGAAGAGGACCTGACAGACACCCATGATGAGCCAATACTCCATCCGGAGGAATAAAACAACGGAAATTTCCCATTTGGAAATGAATGAACTGTAATCACAGGAAATCCAGCCCAATGGAGAGCCTACCAGAACGTAGAATAACCATCTATGTGGATGGATCATGCTCCTTTAACGGTACAGCCAAAGCCGTTGGAGGAATTGGGATATTCTTCACCGACAATCATCCCTTCAATACCTTCAAAACCCTGGACAAACCGATCAGAGTAACTAACATCACTGCAGAAACAGCAGCCGCGATTGAAGCCTGCAATATCTGTCTACGTCATGACATTAGAAAGATCCAACTCATAACAGATTCAAAATATCTGATAAGCTGCATGACGGACCATCTTCACAAGTAGAAAACAAATGGGTGGCTCAATGCCAAATCAAAACCTGTGGTCAACCGAGAACTACTCCAAGAGTTGGACCAGCTAACCGAGCACCTCGATGTCACCTTCGTGCACGTTCCAGGACACCAGGGAGTGTATGGGAACGAGAGAGCTGATGAACTAGCCAAAATAGGCTCGAAAATCTACCCTAACCCATTTGAAAACGACCAATACTGCCAATCGAGTCCATTCTCTCAATAACCAACACAAAAACTTACCGATAATAACCACCTCTTGTTCCAGAAAAATGAAAATCCACGAAATTGCCTTAGGACTAATTCTCTGGGTTTCCGGAATCAACCCACATGAGATGAATGGACCCTATCAACTGAACCCTATTGAACACAACCCTGGGCTGTACTACGAACAAATCGATCAGGTTCGAATCATTAACAAAAACTGGAAACTAATGCTGACACTAGACCTGAATGGACTCCTGAGACAGACCATTCCCGGAATAGAAACCTTGGAAAAATACAACCAGAAATGCATCAAGATGCAAAACGAGAAGATGTGCCTTGAAACCCTAGGCTATCCAATCCTAGCAGATTATACTAAAGAACTGGAGCACCTCCATGAGCATCTAAACCAGATTCTATGAACACCGCAGTACGGAAAACAAGACAAAGGAAGAACCAACCGATGCCCATGGCTCGGATTCATAGGCACCATTTCTCGCAAACTCTTTGGTACCATGGATTATAATGACCACGAACACATTAGCAAAGAAATAGACCGACTATATCAGGATCAACGCCAGATCACACATCTCATTGGAAATTCTACTCATCTAATCCAAGCAGAAATAAACTCCGTGAAGAAGGATTACGAGAGAAACTATAAGAACATCCAAAGAGCCGAAGAAAAAATGAATACACTCATCGCAGGTGCTATCCAGATGTCCGCCCAGTTATCCCGCATGGAATTCCTGGAAAAATTGAATAACATCGCTCTGCTAGCCGAATATGCCGCTCGAAAGTATGTAGACACCACGCATAGAGTGGTCCAAGCCGTAGAAGACGCTAAACACGGGAAAATCCACCCTCACCTCATTAACGATCGACAAATAAAGGACATGGCCGAAGAAATTGAGAAATTAGTTCCGGATAGCATGTTCCCCATCTCCAAAGAAAAACTGGACCTTGCTATCCTCAACCAAATAGCCAACATAGAAACCGGTTACAGCAAAGGGAGATTCCTAGTAATTATAAATATTCCCCTAGTATCCAGGGAATATATGAGCCTCTACAAAATGATCCCCTGCAAGGTACGCCAGCAGATAGAAGGTAGTCGCCTAATCGCAGCATATATTGTACCGAAAGAAAAATATATCATGAACTCTAAATTCAGCAACCGATATGCACTAGCCAATGAAGAGTATCTTAAGACCTGCATACCCTTGGAGAACTGCTTGGCTTGCCCAAAAGGACTGCCCATGAAGAAACCAAACCTAAAGATAGTCTGCGAGCATCAACTATTGACCAACGCTGAGCTGAACATCAACCCCAACGTGTACAAGAATTGCGAGATCCACCTCACCAACGATCTAGAGACCCAATGGATCAAACTCGACACCAGCGACGGATGGTTGTACTCTGCCATTCAACCAAAAAAGATAGAAATCACTTGCAGCGATCACACCACTAGCAAAATCACCGTGAATGGTACCGGAGCTTTCCACATCAACCCAAATTCCACTGCAGAAACTCCTTCAACGATCTTGGAAGGTGCTGGTCTGGTTGAATCCCATCTTCCAATCATTCATGGGATACCTATAACGATAAATGTATCAGAAATGGCTCCAGAATTACAAAGGGTGCCTGAGGTGATACACCCACTATCAAAACTAGAACGACACATTTTACCGGTAGAGAGAGAAGACACCATCTTCGACCAGAACATGCAACATACCATTGACGAGGCAGAGAAAATCGGCTTACATCACCAAGAGGAGTACCATTATCGAGTTTTGACAGTCACCAGTTGCAGTATCACAGCCATTTTCACCATAATCACTCTAATCGGCACCATCATCGCTTATAAAAGAGGTTAAACATCCTGTCCATTACCAGTTGTTGCTGCCACAAAATCCTAAGATACGATCGCCGTTCAGATCCGAAGCCTGCATTCCAGCCTACCATAGAGCGAGTAGATCAGATTCCAATGGCTACCATCGCCAGGTCAGCAACGCATCAACTCGCAGCCTTACCAGCCCCAACAACGGGGGCAATAAGATCTGAAGCCTTCTCCGAAGACCGCAGAGAGAGCGTAACACACTCTCCCATCATGATCACCTACAGATAAGAAATAACTATCACTCAACTGAAATCATATAATAGAAATCAGATAAAAATTTACAGATATTTACAAATATCCTATAAAAAAAACAAAAAAAAAGAAAGGGGGAATGAAATATATATATATATATATATATATATATATATATATATATATACGTCTGCAAACATATACATTTTCATGTAAAAACACTTTATCTAGAACATTCAGAACCCAACCTTCGTATTTAAATCAAAATATTTAGAATTCAGAATCAGAATTAAAATATCCAGAATACTTAAATTCAATCCTCATTGAAATATTTAGAATTTAATCTTTAAATACATCGGAAAATTAGAATAATTAGAATAATTAACCTCACTTCAAAATAACTAGATGCCGTACTCACTCTAATGACAGGAACACCTAGATACCGTATCCACAAAAAAAAACAGGCCGCAAGGGTTACACAAATTTCACCTTACCGTTAAAATCATCTCCTTGTAGAAAACATTGACAATAATCCACGTGTCAAACGAGTAAACCCCATCTTGATTTAACCGGCCGGATCGATAACTTAGCTCACTCCGTAACGACCCCCAGCGCCATCTACCTCTAAACTCATCAACCCTACAAATTTCAAATCGACAAAAATTATCCTTCTTCCAAACTTCTTTCAAAATTATCCTCTTTTCAAGCACAGCAAGCTATTATGTTATAAATAATACTACCTAAAGTATTTACTTCACAAACATTCATAAACAGGAATCATTATCCATTAACTGAACTACAATACCTCCCAAAATAACCCACCTTTTTAATAAGATAACCTACCTTTTTAGTAACAGCCAAAAACCAACAACAAAGTCACCGGTTCAGTAGAGCAGACAAAAGTAAACCAAGCATGCACAAATTCTTGAACCAGCACCGGCAGGTCAAATCCCTCACTGAATGACTTACGGAGTTAGCAAGAATGACACCCGACTAACCCAGTTAAAAATTTGCAACGTCCATAAAAACTCTTCAGAACTGACTGCCATACGACCGGCAATCTCAGTCCTGAACGGGCGATGTTATATCCAAAATTACATTTTGAATATTTTATTAAATTGTTTCCATCGAAAAGGGAGTTTAAGAGCATTCAACTCCATGACAATTGCCGCGTCAGTGCCTAGTGCATCGTCCTCGAAAAATGCTACCGCTTAACGACCGTTTCAACAAGCGATTTCCTAACAGAGAAGCTTCCAGAATATCTTCTCACTTTTTCCTTTTTTGCCACGAGTCAAAATTCCTCATCAAGCAAAACTGCCACGAAAAAGAAGGTAGTCATTAGCCGTGGTTCGGAAGCAAAAGGTCTCAGCGGAAATCGCTCGCGGAATCGATCGGATTCAAATCAACTCCGGTAGTAATTTAGTCGATAAATACTGATACTACAACGGTGGCTTCTTTCAACAAAGTTTCGGGGAGTGATCGTTGTTTTGAATTTGGGGACATTAATTCTCTTAAATCGAGAGTAGCCGCGTTTCTTGCACATGAAAGACTATTTCTAATCCGTTCCTCATTAGTGCTAGTGTGCTCAATAAATAAACTTCAACTTTTAAACATCAGAATCACCTATGGTGAGCCGTGAATGGAAGTTTATCTCAGTGCATGAGTACCCTCTCGGACTGTGACGAAAGGGCGAGAAACCAACGGAAGTTCACACCAAACATTATCTTTCAAATCTAAGTGAATTGGTTACTCAATATTTAAGGGATTAGAGAAAGCTGTTAGAACCGCATTGAGTGAGTACCAGTTATTAGTGATAACTTATACAAGGAATTTTCGAGGGAACTTAGCCGAAACCCATGATTCAATATAATTTTGTATAGGAAAAGGAACTTTTAAATTGTATATTCTCTGTAAACTTGCTAACTATTTGGGTCAAAATTATATGAGAAAATCTTTCAAAACATAAACAAATCTTCTGGTCATTTCGCAACCTTTAGTCCCTCCATTTCCCTAGTCTCCCCACCAAATCAAATAGAATCCGATATAAATAAAATCAAGAAGGTAAGAGTATAAAACATTCCATAGCGTCGTCTTCTTCTAAAAATAAAACAAGACTATTAATAACTTCATTCTAAAGTCATTTAAATCTTGGAAAGATTTTAGTAATTGTTCAAAGAAATAAAGAAATTTATTTTAGCCGTAGTCCCCAGACGCAGATTACGCCTTTGGACATAACACCCCATATCGGTATTGCAGGTTCCCGTGGTTTTTTGGATTTTGTACGTGAAAAGTACAAAAGCCCATAAAATATAAATAAATAATAATGGTATGGAAACATTCTACATCATCTACTGACTCGTAAAAGTACTTCCCTCTTACAATTCGTGCCCTGTAAAGGACATGTTACCTCCTGGATACCACCCAATCATCATAAACAAGTTTCTACGAAAATTACTCTCTTCTCATGAAAATAGCCACCGGCTAAGAAAAATCTACAAAAAATCCGTTTTTCCTCCATGAGTTGGCAGATTCCTACAAATAAAATGGCGTCGGCCTTGCCCTGGTCCTTTCCGTTAAATAATTTGCAATTTTTTTTGCAAAAATAACAGAAGCATGAGAAGAGAGCGATGCGTTCTGCTACTCTCAATACGGGGCAGAAGTTTCATTAAATTCTCATTGCATAGAATCGAAGAAACCTTGTTTTTGGTAAACGTCTCTTTGTGGTTCGTTCCATTACCCCTTAAGGAGTAACCCCCATCGCACGCAGTGGGTAGGGGTCCCCCCTATCGGTATTGCAGGTTCCCGTGGTTTTTTGGACTTGTACGTGAAAAGTACAAAATCCCATAAAATTTACATAAATGGATATAAATAAATAATAATGGTATGGAAACATTCTACCATGCTCATAGACACTGCTGATAGCCACATACACCCGGAATTGTCATAAAAACATAACAGTTGGATTCGTTAAAAATCCAATGGCTATAGCAGTGACATATAAGGAAAGGGATTTCCACTGAATTTATTTCTTCATTTCTGCTCTAATTACAGTGCCAAAAATAATGAAATTTGACAATAAATAGTGCTAAGAGCCTATCATCATGTAAATTATCATAAAAATTTATGATAGTTCGATTGTTGGAAATCCGGCAGCTGTCTTTGCAACATCAGCAAAATCCAACGGCTCTGGCATTGTTGGGCAGACATATTTGTTCAATTTTCCATTTTTCCACTCATCAGAGTGAGAAGAATAAATAAAAGGAACAAATAAACAGTGACAGAAGCTGTGCAGAAAATTGGAAAAAATGTCACAAAGTGACAGCTGGTACATCCGAGATGTCCAACAGGTCTGCCATCGTTGAGCAAGCATATTTGTTCAATTTATCATTTTTTCACGCATGACAGCGAAAAAATATAATAAATTAAACAAATAAACGGTGGCAGGAACCAAAAGAAAATATAGAGGATGTCACAAAGTGACAGTTGGTACACCAAAGAGGTCCAACAGCTCTGCCATCGTTGAGCAAGCATATTTGTTCAATTTATCATTTTCCCGTCATGAGAGCAAAAAAATGTGATAAATTAAACAAATAAACGGTGGCAGGAGCGAAAGAGAAAATATAAAGAATGTCACAAAGTGACCGTTGGCATACCAAAGATGTCCAACAGCTCTGCCATCGTTGAGCAAGCATATTTGTTCAATTTATCATTTTCCCGTCATGAGAGCAAAAAAATGTGATAAATTAAACAAATAAACGGTGGCAGGAGCGAAAGAGAAAATATAAAGAATGTCACAAAGTGACCGTTGGCATACCAAAGATGTCCAACAGCTCTGCCACCGTTGAGCAAGCATATTTATTCAATTTATCATTTTTTCAGTCATGAGAGTAAAAAAATAAGATAACTTAAATAAATAAATAGTAGGAGGAACCAAAAAGAAAATATAAATAATGTCACAAAGTGACAGTTGGCGCACCAAAGATGTCCAACAGTTCTGCCACCATTGAGCAAGCATGGAAAGAGTGGAAAAAGTGGAAAATTACGAGAAGAAAGATGATTAAAAAATAGAAGAACACTTTTACCGACTTTTGATTTTGTTTTATTAAACAAATGGATTGTGGGGGGCATGGGGAACGGCGATGGCCATACTGTTGGTGGTACCATCAAGGGCTGGATGGAGAGGACTGAATGGCTTGGTGTCACGAACGTTGGTGGCCAGTGATATGTGGATGAGTAGACCTCACTCTGCTTCTCCTTGTTCCTCAGAGTCTGCAAAAAAAAGGTCCATCCCTGGCGAAGTACCATACATGGAGTAGCATGTATGTTGATTTGAGGTAAAAGAGGTTTAAAATGACTGAAATAAGATCCCAAAAATAATTAAAAAAATAAAGATGAGTTATTTGTTGCAATTCAACCCCTTTAGTTGGTTAATTGCCATAAATTAGAAAAAATTATTGATAGTGTGAGAAGGCACGATGAGGGAATGCCGTGGGATGGCGGCAGTCTCGACTTCTTGACTGGGTCGGTCAAGTCGGCAGCCTTTGGCGGGGGAATGTTGCGGCATATATGTTATTCAAAATAAATTTGAAATGTAATAATTAGGGCCCGGAACTTTGTGTGATTATAATCATTAATAACAATGGAATGATTGTTGATAACAATGGTAATCACATGAAGTTCGGGGCCCTGGTAATAATATAAATACTAATATTTCGGATTTTCACTATGACCCTTATCTATGACCCTCATTATGAAACGTATTTTTGAAGCTCATTCTGACTAGTAATTTTGACCCTAATTATGAACCTCATTCTGACCCCAATTTTTGACCTTCATTCTGACTAGTATTTTTTACCCTTATTATGAACCTCATTATGAACCTCATTTCTGACCCTTATTCGCATCAGTACTTTTGACCCCCATTATGAACTTCCTTTTTGACCCTCATTATGAAACTTATTTTTGAACCTCATTCTGACCTTTACTTTTGACCCTCATTCTGACTAGTATTTTTGACATTCATTATGAACCCCATTTCTGACCCTTATTTTTGACCCTCATTCGCATCATCATTTTTTGACCCCCATTATGAACTTCATTTTTTACCCTCATTATGAACCTCATTTCTGACCCCCATTTTTGACCCTCATTCACATCAGTATTTTTGACCTTCGTTATGAACTTCATTTTTGACCCTCATTATGAACCTTATTTTTGAACTTCATTCTATTATTTTTGACCCTCATTATGAACTCCATTTCTGACCCTTATTTTTGACCCTCATTCGCATCATTATTTTTTACCCTAATTATGAACTTAATTTTTGACCCTCATTATGTACCTTATTTTTAAACCTCATTCTGATTAGTATTTTTGACCCTAATTATGGACCTCATTTCTGACAATTATTTTTGACCCTCATTCTGAACCTTATTTTTGAACCTCATTTTGACCCTTATTTTTGACCCTCATTCTGACTAGTATTTTTCAAACTTATTTTTGACCCACATTCTGACTAGTATTTTTGATCCTAATTATGACCCTTATTCTGACTAGTGTCCTTGGCGCGGATCAGAAGATTGAGAATTAGATTGATACTAGACAATGAGTTGAAAAACTCCGCGCCAGGAACGTTGGTCCTCCTTCTACTAATTTTTTTATTTCATCAAGAATTTTTTTTAAATCCCCATTCGATTTAAAACAATTTCTCTTATAGAAATCTGATTGTGCACTACTTTCGTTTATTCGACATTGCTGACTTGGCTTTCTTTTTTATTTCTTTGTATTTTTCAAAAATTTCTACTTCACAGTAAGAACCAAACAAAACTTTTTCTTGGCGCAGTTTTTTTTCAAAAACATTTATTTTTGTTTTTTTAGGTACTATTCGTGCATGATGACATAAATAACTGTTGTATTTTTCCTCACTTACCTGCAACCGTAGTAATTTCTCAAGTTATCATTTTCACTTTAATGGCTATAAGTGGACTCCTTAATTAATGATACCTATTGACCACTTGTTAATTATTGGGAAGAAGAAAGAAATATACCAAATATGGTCGTATTCGGATAATCACCACATTACTATTTTTCCGCGCTCGTATAGGAAAATCATTTTTTGTGATACCTGCCTCAACAGTGCACTTTTTCGAAACGGTTTAGTGTGCGTAAAGCGGTTGTTTTCCGAACGGTGTGCGTCAAGTACAAGAGCGTGCGTAAAGTAAATTCTCGTGCGTAAAGCTTCGCTTCGCGCCCAAAAAGCAGCCTTTTCCTCACCAGTATGATGAAATATCGTACGATACACGTGAAAAAAAGTACTTCCTGACGAGTGTGATTGCAGACCTCGCTTTTGGCTCGGCCTGTAACTCTCTCACTCGTCAATAACTACTTTTTTTCACTTGTATCGTAATATGGGACATTCCATGTTAACTCCGCCACCCTGGATTTTTTTGTTTCTCAGAATCCTGAATTAGCATGCTCCCAGTCAAGTACTACATGAGTACATACTTTCTCTAAATTTTCGCTCCTTTAACATTAATTGTTTGGCCAGGGCAAATAACAAAAGCTCCAATTTTTGGAAAATCATATCTTGCGAACAAATTGGCCAATTTTAATAAATAAAAAAAGATTTTTTTTGTTTTTTTATATACTTTGAGACTAAAAATACAACAGTAGTATGAGGATGAATACTAAGCCATTTTTTAAGTTTTTCGTTATTTTAATTCCTCTGTTTTGCAGGGGCCATTCGAAAATCGAATAATTTTTTTTTTCTTCGATGGATGATGATATTACTCAACTTTTTCGGGGTATTTAAAAAGGGGATAGCCATATGTGGATGAGAAAAAGAAAAAAATTCCATGGAAAATTCGATTTTCTGATCATACATGGAACATTCCATGTCAATTCAGCTACCCTGGATTTTTTGTACTTCGGAATAGACCATTGGCATGTTTAAAGTCAACTACGATATGAATCTAACATTGTTTCAAACTTTTACCCCCATAACTTCACTCTTGTACCTGGCAGACATGCCCAATATCTTTCGCAATAGCGTTAATTGCTCGAATTCACATGATTGTTCACTTATCATGATAATTATTTTTACACGTACAGATTTTGGACAGTCAGGCCCATCAGAATGCAGCATTTGATGACAAATGACAAGCTGGAGGAAGTTTTATTTCGGATATTTCGCACTAACATATATTTTTTCGGTTATTTCGTACTCACATATATATTTTTCCGGATATTTCGTACTAACTCTTCAATTGTTCTCGGATGTCATTTTGAGGTTGCGTAAACGACACTCCTGATCAAAATCCCTACGTGAAAAATAATCCGACAAATACCCCTCGTGCTTCAAAATTATCTGGTATTTTCCTCAAACTTCCCTGCAAACAAACGATCGTGTCAAGTTTTGCAGGAAAATCCCTCGCGCAAGCGCTCGGGGTTTCTAAACCTGCAAAACTTGACACTTTTGTTTGTATACAACGAAGTTATCGGGAAATACCCGATAATTTTGAAGCACTCGGGGTACTACTACTGAATAAAAATTGAAAGCCAACGATAGCTCGATCGGTAGGGCGAGCGACTTCTAATCCGATGATTCGGATTCAAAACCCAATGAGTGCCGATCGGGTTTCGAACTCCGAGAAATCAAACGTTGTCCGCATTTCTTTGGGAAATGACCTTGGGATTTCTGTACACAAACATTGGACAATGGATACAAAAAATGGGAGCGCAATGAAATCAAAGGTTTCGAGTGGCGGTGAGAATAAACAACCGATTTCTCGGAATTTAGTTTCCATACGAGCCATAGAGTTGCCTCAATAATAACCGGTTGATTAGTCCTCATCACACATTTGAGTGTTGAACATCTCACACGGTTCATTACAGTATCGTTAACAGAAATTCTCCGACGGTTATTCTCCTGTATTTATTCTCCATCAACTTTAATCAAGGTAAGTGATGGTATAAAAGATTTCAGTAGTGAAGTTGTAAACTCAATCGATCTTTATTATTATTTTTTTCCCTTTTTTTGAATGATCAGAACTGTTCTTTATTCCTATTCCACAAGATGCCGCATGCCGAAAGATGTGCAAATCCAATGCGAGTTCCTGGGGAGAAATGTCACAATGGAAAAGACCTGCGTTTAATCTCAGAAAGACTACGACAGACATTTCCATTCTTGCCAGAAAATGCAAAACTATGTAGCTCCTGTAGGAAAAGAGCTTTGACTTACATTCCTGGATCACTACCCTCTGAATCTTCATCGAATCGAGAAGTCTCTTCATCGTCATCAAATGTTCCAGCCGATCGTTCGTCCAGTGTCACACCATTTCTAGTACACATTCCTACGAGCAATATCCCAGGGAGTTCTTTGAGATCAGGTAATTCCTTCCATTCAATTGATCCTGATGGGGATGTGAATTTCAACGAAGCTTCAGAGGAGTACGATGCTCCAACAGCAGATGATGATTCAGAGACAGAGCACCACAGGAACATTCCAGCAAATTTTCGTTCTCCACGAGAATTGGAATTGGAAGAAATGTTGGATGGACTCAGACAAAAATTCAATACGATGACAGAATATTCTGAACGTATTCAACTTTTGACTATTGCTCCACCTTCATGAAGTGAGCGAAAGGTGAGCCGTGAATTTGGTACGACAAGGTACATGGCTATGAGAGCAAAACAACTGAGAGAACAGAGAGGAATATTTGCTTCAACAGTTGCGAAGGCTGGGAAATCATTGTCTAAAGAGACAGTTGAAAAGGTCCGGAGTTTTTATGAGAGTAATAGTCGGAGGATGCCAGGGATGAAGGATAAAGAGAACTTTAATGATCTTCATGAGCAATATAAAATTGCTCATCCAGAGTCTCCGGTGGGATTCAGCAAGTTTGCGGAATTGAGGCCGAAACACTGCGTATTGGCAGGAGCGAGTGGTACGCACGTGGTATGTGTCTGTACCTATCATCAAAATTGTAAGCTGATGCTGGATANATATATTTTTCCGGATATTTCGTACTAACTCTTCAATTGTTCTCGGATGTCATTTTGAGGTTGCGTAAACGACACTCCTGATCAAAATCCCNGTCACACCATTTCTAGTACACATTCCTACGAGCAATATCCCAGGGAGTTCTTTGAGATCAGGTAATTCCTTCCATTCAATTGATCCTGATGGGGATGTGAATTTCAACGAAGCTTCAGAGGAGTACGATGCTCCAACAGCAGATGATGATTCAGAGACAGAGCACCACAGGAACATTCCAGCAAATTTTCGTTCTCCACGAGAATTGGAATTGGAAGAAATGTTGGATGGACTCAGACAAAAATTCAATACGATGACAGAATATTCTGAACGTATTCAACTTTTGACTATTGCTCCACCTTCATGAAGTGAGCGAAAGGTGAGCCGTGAATTTGGTACGACAAGGTACATGGCTATGAGAGCAAAACAACTGAGAGAACAGAGAGGAATATTTGCTTCAACAGTTGCGAAGGCTGGGAAATCATTGTCTAAAGAGACAGTTGAAAAGGTCCGGAGTTTTTATGAGAGTAATAGTCGGAGGATGCCAGGGATGAAGGATAAAGAGAACTTTAATGATCTTCATGAGCAATATAAAATTGCTCATCCAGAGTCTCCGGTGGGATTCAGCAAGTTTGCGGAATTGAGGCCGAAACACTGCGTATTGGCAGGAGCGAGTGGTACGCACGTGGTATGTGTCTGTACCTATCATCAAAATTGTAAGCTGATGCTGGATACAATCAACATTTCTACTCTCACTAAAAACTCATCATGTCCCCTTACCGACCATAAAGACTGTCTTGCAAGACTTATGTGCCCTAATCCAACGCCTGAATGCCAATTAGATGAGTGTAAAAACTGTCCTGGAGTTAAAGGATTATCGCTCGAGCTGAAAGAACTCCTCCACGATGCTGTGATTGAAACTGTAGAATTCAGGACTTGGCAATTTGCGGATAGAACAACATTACAAACCCAGAGACTTCCAGTGTATGAATTTGTTGATGTACTTTGTGAGAGATTGAAAGTAATGAAATCTCATCATTTTATTGCCATACAACAAAACGCTTTCGTGAAAGAACGAAAGGGGAATTTAATTGAGAGTGAAATTGTAGCGCAGGCCGATTTTTCGGAGAATTATTCTTTCGTAGCTGAAGACACTGCTCAATCGTTCCATTACAACAATGATCAATACACTGTCCATCCTGTGGTGTATTATTATCGCCACGGCAATGATATTCGACATCGAAGTCTAGTCCTCTTATCTGACAGTCTCGTTCACGATACTACTGCAGTTCATTTAATACAACAGATTCTGATACGACACATAAAACTAGTCTGTGCTGTCGTAAACAAATTGATCTATGTTACAGATGGTGCTGGACAGCACTCTAAGAATCGATATAACATGGCTAATCTTTTGTTGCATAAAAATGATTTTGGAGTTGAAGCAGAGGCGCACTATCATGAGACCGCGCATAGAAAGACGGCATGCGATGGCGTAGCGCAGTCTTGAAGAGGGAAGCCAGACGAAGAAGTCTGCAAATTACTAATGGTGAACCTATTCTCACTCCAGATGGTCTGTTCCAGTGGGCAAACAATAATTTCAAGGATCTCGATGTGTTTTTCTACACTAAACAGGAACACGAGGATATGAAAGAACGGTTGAAAATAAGATTCGACAGTGCAAAGGCGATTCCAGCGATACAAAAAAATCACGGCTTCATTCCTTGGGGAGAAAAGGAATTATTGATTAAGAGATATTCTTCTGCGACTACGGGAGAAGTTTTTCCATAGGTGAAGAAACGAAATGGACGACATACATTAAGATAGCCATTGTGATTCAGAAAAGTTCGATTTCAAATTGCTTTTTCTCTATAATTTAATGTTTATTTTTCAAATTATAATCTTAAAATAGACATATACTTTATGTTGATCTAAAAACTCATAAAATATTTGGTACTTTGCGAATTCTCATTGTCGTTTACGTAAGTAGAGCTGTTAATAATCAATAAATTCAACTTTTTTCTATAAAAAATGTTTTTTAACCATCACTACTTATTAGGCTGCCACATTGATGAAAAATTTTCAAATTTTGCTCTTCCAATATCTGAATCTAATAGTTCAATGAATAAGACAACGATGTGAATTTTTGTCGATTTTTAAACCCATTCTTTGAGTAAGCACGGGGCTTTCAAAATTCCTTATGAAGATATCCATGTAAGGGGGTAACCATATTTATAATTATCATTATCTCACGAACCTATCCATATAATGATCACTATACATCACAAAATTCTTACCAAAGCATCAAAAAATAGTGACAATATTTTTTTGTATCTTTCACATAATTTTTTTTTGAATTGGAAAGTATGATTTTTGCTGAAAATAGGCATTTTCAAAGATGTTTTAAGGTCATTTAGGAAGGGCCCCATTCTTTGAGATTTGGATATATGATTTTTCAATTAGTCTGTCATCTCCTTAAACAAAAACGAATTATTTATGTTTATTTTAAGTCAATGAAAAAAGCGATAGAAAATTTCTAAATTTGTCGGCAGCGTCAGGTGCTTGGATTATCCGGTGTCTTTATGAGCCGGCCATATACTGAAATGGAGAGGTTTGGCCAGCTGGCCTGATTTTCCCTCGGACCGGACTAACTTTTATTATACCCGACTAATGACAGTGTATCTTCTTGTTTTTCATAGGAAAATTTTTCAATTTTTCATCATTTCCCTTAAAGATTTGACGTAGGTAGTTTTCCCATTCCATAAAGATTTTAACAAAGTTTGCTTCATCGTCATATCTCAATTTGGGATGAAGTAATTAAAACAGGAATACAACTGATATTTTAAGTCTTAAAATGACCACACTGTAGATTCAACCATTCTCAATCATCAAATTTGTAAATTAAATTGCATGAAAAAAATTTAAAAATAATCATTAATATTCAGCATCTTCAAAATAACATTTTGCACCGAATGATTATTTTTTTAAACATTCTTGGTTTATAAATAAATAATTGAAATGGTTTAAACTTTCGGAAACCTTTTTTTTTTAGGCATGAAAATGATTTCTGATAAAATTCGAAATATGAGTAAATTTGCTACGATTCCGAACAAATGATTTTTATGATGGTCAATTGATTGTTTATAAATTATCTATAGAAAATACTCGTCACTTTCAAAAATTGTAATTTTTCAATTATTTCATCAATCTTTCTCCAAAAATAAACTTTCTAATTTTTTTCAGATTTTTAAAATGTTTTCTAACGATTCAATATCGAAATTCAAATGCAGACCTGCAAAGTTCAAATAAAAAATCATTGTAGAATGTCCGGAAACTCAGGGTAAGATGCGGCTCAAATGAAAGCCCCGATGTTCGACTACAACACGTAGGAAAAAATCGTATATAAATTTTCTATACGGATTGCGTATAGAAATTCTATAAGATTTCCATATATGATATTCAGACATTTCTATATGAATTATTTCTATACACAAATTTTTCCATAAATTTGTGTTTTCTAACGAAAGATGTCTAAACGCTCCAGAGAAAAACGTAGAGAAATGTTGCAACTCCATACGAAATGTTTCTATACATGTGGCAGTGAGTCGTATAATATCAAACTTGTAGAAATCGTATAGAAAAAATTGGTCTGGGTTGTTGGTAGCTCGCTACGCTCGCTCCCATTGTTGTTGCGTTGTGTTGAAGTCGGTGTGACCCATTACGGGTCGAACTACTAACTTCCCGACCAATTCTCAACACGATTCGTAACGCGATTTTTTTCTTTTATTCGGCCCTTGACGAGCCTCGTAACCAACTTCCCGATAGGCTGAAATATTAACGTAGAAATTTGGACACCCTTCTTCAGAAGTTTTACAAAGGGTGAGAGGATTTCACTTTAAAAAAATATTTCAATGTTATCTTTGATGAGAACTACACATACAGCTCTGTAGTAAGTATTGGGCTGACTTCTACTGGTTATGAAATGTCGACATTCCATTAAATTGCCATTTTTCTCTTTCGACCAGTAAACAATAGCCCTAGTGATGAGCAATCCTAAGTGATGACCGTTATTGTAGGTAAGCCCTCCTAATCTACTATTCCTCATGCTACCCTGATAATGAAAACACGTACTATTACTAAACCACTCTCAATCTCCGTCCAGGACCACCACTTGGACGCGGCGGTTGTCGGTCCCGTAGACAACACATTGTACACTTAAATCAGACAACACAATAGGGGACAGGAGGTATTTACTGTTAATTCGTAATCGCCTGTATGATTAAATTGTCCCTTCATGTTTTTTCTCTATGCGCTTGCCAAACTAATAAATGTTCATCATCTAGTATCATTGTTACGTTGCTTCGTTGGGTCGTCACCATAACATAGCAAGGTCGCAAAATAGATGGCAAATACTCCGCAATCTATGGCATTTGTCTGATTTTGGACTTTATGGAATCTATATTTTTTATGATATCTGTATATTGCATCCAAATAATCGATCCAATCCTGATGTAAATTATTGGCATTCAAACTGTCGTATATATGGACGTTACCTTTGCCGTCTGCTTTAGTACAAATCAAATGTCCGATTTTGTTAATGCCAATTGCGCCACTATACAAAATTTGAATATTGCTCTTATATCTTTGAATTCTTTGAAGATTACTCAAAAATGCTCCAATATAACCGGTGTCTTGCGCAAAATTATGTATTCTGCGTTCATTTAATGCTTTATTCATTATTTCGTGGAATAAATTGACCTGTTTATCGTGTATGCAATTAATCAGTCCTTCAATTTCGTGACATTCGTCTATAATCAAGGTGAAATTATACACATCGTCTTGGTTCTGCCTTCTTTCCGCAATTAACCAACATTTATTTATACTATAAATGGAGTTCGTTTGTTCATTATTGTCATGATTATCTACTATTGTCCCAGTAATATCATCAGTATTAAGTAAAGTATGTAATTGTCGTTTAAGTAAAATCTTTGATATGTGATTACGCAGGGAATCCACACGATAAATTTGCGCTTCTTCTGGGTCTTGACTATAGCATAATAAGATCGCAAAATAGATGGCAAATGCACCGCAATCAATGTCATCTGTTTGATTTTGGACTTTGTGAAATATGAATTTTTTCTTATATCTATATATCGCGTTCAAATAATCGATTTGATCCTGATTCAAATGTTTACTATTGGAGCTTTCGTATACATGTATATTTCCTTTGCCATCGGCCTTTGTACAAATCCAATGGCCTATTGAGTTACTGACGGTTCGATGAGTATGTAGAATTTGAATATTATTTTTATATCTTTGAATTCTCTTCAAATTACGCACAGATTCACCGACATAGCCGATGCCTTGCGCAAGATTACTGACCCCACGTTGATTTAATGTCTTATCCATTATTTCTTGGAATAAATTTATATGTCTATGCTGCACGTAAGAATTATGTTTTTCAATTTTTTGGCATTGCTCTGCTGATAACGCGAATTTATATACATCTTCACTATATTGTTCATGGAGAGCATTCTCGTTTATGTGAGCTATATAGTTATTTTTTTTGACTTCATGATCATTATTAGTGATTGGTCTCATTGAGCTATCATTAGTGTTGGTATTATTGACTCTGCCATTGTCATTTTTATTTGCAAGAATCTTATTATTATCCTCATGATTAGAGGTTGTTAAAGGTCTTTCCCTGTCATTGTTGTCAATAATGTCCTTCTTCGGATTGAAAATGGTATGAATGGGTTTGTCGTAACTGAAGTAGGTTTCATAAATTCCACAATAGATATTGCTCATATTCGAAAAGACGACGTCAATTTGGGTATTTAATTCTGGCGTCACACCGTAAGGGCTCAATTTTGTTTCCAACGTGTATTTATTCATATAATCAATTAAATAATTATAAGTTTCTTCTTTGTGGTTGTATACATTATAATCGAAATCACCTAGAACTAATACAGTACTTCCTTTGGGAATTTGTTCCATAAGTCTTCCCATAACTGATTCAAAGATCTGTTTTGGGGCTTTCGGTGATTTGTAGCCACTTATTATATAAATGTCTTCTACTTCTTGAAGGATCCCTTCCATGCTCGAATCCACCGTGTTTTCCTGCTGAGAAGTAATATTCTGAACTTTCAAATGTTCTTGGACATAAAGGATTAAATCTCGGCTTTTCGGACTATACGTTGACGTATAGCCTATGTTATAATTCGGAATATTCAAGTCACCATTATTTTTAGCCAACGTTTCACTGAAGATCAATATGTCATTCCTCAGAAACCACTCATCGTTTAATATATGCGTTAGTTTGGACTTCAATTTACCAATATTTTGATACGCAATTTTCATGGTGCATTCACCAAATAAATTATTGTACGATAGCATTAATCGTTTATAGTTTCTCAAACGAGTCAGTTCGACTAGAGCGGGGCTCATAATCTTCATTGAATAACAAGATTCACGTATGTCTAGTTTCCCCAAGATGTACAAACCACTTAGCTTCGGCACTCGACTAAGGGCAACATATAACATTTGTTGAGTTCGTCTTTCGCGTTTTCCGAAATCTAAGCATATTTTATCATAAGTTTGACCTTGCCTTTTATGAATGGTGATTGCTTCAGCAGGTACCACAGGGAATTGTTTCCGAAGAATTTGATACTTTTCTGCTGTATGCGTATTCAGCTGAAGAGACAGTTTCGTTATTGGCGTCAAACTGGAACTAATGTTCTGTTTTGTCATGTGGTCTCTATAACATAGCCTTGCTTTGATACCAACTCGAGGAGTTTCAAAATCTAGCCATATTATTTCTGGAAAGTGCGTATTTTCTTTGAATGTAATCAATTTCAAGATACCAAATGCTCCGTTCTCTAGTCCATCTTCAACATCAATATTATTTGTTATCATATATTTTATATCGACTTTCAATTGAATTTTTGCCGGTAAATCATTTGTGCCTTGATTTGTACGTAAACATTGGATGATTCATTTCTTCATCTGTTCCGTTGTATTTTTTGTGAATATATTTTCGGCATCGGCGATAAAAAGTTCATTTGCACATTCTGCAATTTTTCGTGAACTATAATGAGCTACGTTTGCTCTTGTGGCATACAATCTTACAGGTGTTGCTGGTACATCAGTATCATGCATTACTTCTCTCGTTTTGATCAATGAAATATCTTCGTCAGTCATTTTCCCATGGGCTAAATTATTCAGCGCATTTATGAACGGCAAGTCGTCTTTTTGTCGCATGATTTCCGTCAATTCATAAAATTGGAATGGTTCCCACAATGGATTGGTGTCGAAAAATCCTGCCATTTCATTTTTCTTCGACATTTGGTACACCAGTTTATCTAGTACAGGAGGTAATTGATTCAGATAACCTACTGCTAATACCGAAACGCCTCCGAAAGGCTCATTTACGCCTTTTATTTGTCGCATTCGCGTGTCAATAAAACCAAATACTGTGTTGGCTACCATTGAAATTTCATCCATTATGAGAAATTGTAATTTTGACAATTTTTCACGTATGGTATTAGCTGCATTACTTGATAATTCCCGTATATTGCTCCCGAATTGTTGACATGGCAATGAAAATGCTGTATGTAAAGTAATACCATTGACGAGAAAAGCGGCTTTGCCTGACGGAGCGCACAAGAGTACTATCATTTGATCCATATCCCCGCCTGGCAATTTATCAAAATAATTAGTTATCAATTGATATAATGTATTGATATCTGTGCTCTTTCCAACTCCTGCAGAGTCGCTAAGAAATATCTGAAACGGAGTTTGCGATGTTTTATAGCAATTCAAAATTACATTGCAAATTCCTTTTGTTTAGAATTTAATTTCTTCATCATATCATGCAGTTCATCTTCTCTGACTCGTGCTGGGCTAACATACCTACCTCCGATTTTATTACTATTATCGTCCTTTTTTGGATTCGCATGTGCATCATAATCTTCACCGTCCTGACAATAAATATCAACACAATGGGAAGCTGAATTTTTACTGAATCCTCCTCCTTCATTAAGATTTTCATCTCTCTGAGCATTTTCCTGAAATCGCTCCAACACCTCTTCTATAGTTTGATCGCTAATTATCGCGAACTTAGCTTGATTAACTGCTATAATATCTTTGTTTTTCTTGTACACAGCTTCATATTCAACATTCTGAACTTCATTTTGTTCATTTCGCCACGGTAGAAACAATAATATTTTTTCTCTGTAATAATTTTCGGGCTCCTGATGGAGTTTGTATCGCCTATATCTTATGACTGCCATTCGTTGCCGTAATTTATACGGATTTATTCCGTCACCTTCATCGTCACAGTCATTGTCATCCTTCGAAATTTTTGCCTTTTTCGATAAGTGGCAATTCGCAGCATATTCGGCTAGTGAAATTCCTTCAAATGTTTTGTTTCGTTTAGCGTACTTTTTGAAAACATCATCCATGTATACATCAGTGGATTCTTCGTTTAGATTTCCGAGGTCTGCGTTGCTCTTCAGCGTCAACACCCTTTCATTTACTGGTCCTGTATTTATGAATATTATTTTCCTGCTCTTTTTTGATAACGATAAAGATAATACATGATACGCGGCTTCTTGAGCTGACATCAAATTACTGTTTAGAAATGTATTCGCAATGTTGCGGAATTTTCCTTTGATGCTCGAGTTAGAATTATCACAATCCTCAGCTGCTTGTCTTAATAATTTGGATAAACCACCCTCAATCTTACTGATGTAATTTGTTACATAATTGATCAGGGCATATTCATCAAGGATGAATTGCATATCGATGTTCGATTCAAATAGTTGCGAAATATCTTTGTTATAAGAATTTATGGTTAGTTCTTGGCTTGAACGTTTCAAGAAAACGCGTTTTTGCTTCAATGTACTGCGAATTGACAAAATATACTCCTCTTTGGTCATATTTAGCTTTTTTCAGAATAGATTTATAATCCATCACAATGTTTTTAGTTGATAATTCCTGCATAAGTTCGGCAACCGACTCATAATTTGCAGGCGCCATTTCATGTTTTTCTAGCGGCTTCAAGATCATGGTTCTTTCCATTACAGGATAAGGAATATTGAACCTGCATTTTTTGTTTTTTTTAGCCTTATAGCAAGTATGAGTGTGCCTGTGAGTCTGAAATGTAATGTATGGATTGGTTACATCATTTTTACAACATAAGAATTTCTCGATAAAGTTGATCAGCTGCGCATTATTACTTTCGTTCTCGTCATCATATTGTGGTGCATTCTTTAGCCAAAGAAGCATATGTTCGTGTGGACTGCCGCGTTGTTGGAACTCAACACGCTGATAACTATCTACTAGTACATAATCTCCAAAAATGCTATGATTTTGCCTTAACAACCACATAAATTTCTGTACTTTGTGCTCGAAATATCGAGCACATGTAACCGGATCATTTCTTACTAAATTAGTCATTTCATCCAAATGATAGGCTTCCTCTTTAGAAATGGTACGGCCTCCCTTGCTATACTTCATTAAAGTTTGCAAAAATTCAGGCCAGTAGCGCTCTGCTGCCGATAATCTTAAGAAAAAAGTTGGTTTTCCTAATTGGCGGATCATTGCCAACAATTCTTTCTTTTTCTGCTCCCAAAATGCTGGAGAGGAACGTACGTTTTTGAGAATTTTGAAACCATCATCAAATTTGATCATATCATTTATATAGCCAGGATTTAGAACGTCTTTAACTTTGATATTTTCATGAGTATTCCTCTTTATTCGTCTCAAACATATGTTGATACTTGAGAAACATGAAATTTCTAAACTCTTTTTCGCCATGAATAATATTCTAGTAGGAATGCAAGATCGACGATCGTAACGCCGAGCTTCAGATTTAGCCCGATCAGTATAAGTAATACATTTGGGTAAATTAAATTCATGTCCAGCAACGATTTTTGGAAAACATAGCTCGTCTAGATCTTCAATTTGATGCCATGGTAATGATTTTTTATTTTGTCCTGGTGCCACAATATTTATGCCTTGGCCATATTCATTGGCCACTTCAGCATTATTATCAATTAATAGTACCTCATCATTATTAATTTGGCTCTTATTTATAATTTCATTTCATTGCTCTTCCATTAATTTCACCGATAATTGCTCATCTTCTTGTTCATGGCTCCTATTGACATCTGTTTCGTCAACTATGAACTCGATTTTCTCTGGTCGGCATTCATTCCCTTCAAAGTAGCTCTTATATTTTTCATCAATTTTAACCGTATACTTCTCGTATAATGGCGCGGACATTAAATGTTTTAAAGCCTCATAGATTTTCAATGGTCTGACCGATTCGAACATGTAATGGCTCTTATGATCAGTATGTCTCTTTAATTTTATTTGAATGGTTTGCATTTTATCAAACCTCCGCGGCAAAACTCGAAGCATGTCATTTATTTCAATTAAAATATTCACAACACTGCCTTTAAGCCCTAACTGGGGAGTCAACGCGTACGGTTTCAACGCGCGAATTTGCATGAAGTTTAATATTGGCGCTACCATTCTTTCTTCAAGATCTGTTAATTCTTCAATGCATTTCGGTATATCTCGAAACTTTAGCCCGTTGATGACAGAGAGCTGATGAACAGTTCCTTTATAAGCATAACCCGTACAAGTACTGCAAATGTATCCAGAAGGGAAATTATTTATTTGCGCCAATAATTCTGGCCCACCAACGGATTCAATTCTCTGCTCATTCAGTTTAGTAACGGCTGCTGGGTAAAAAAGACCCTGACAACAACAACATACGAAAGAAGGAGTTTCATCTCGAAATTTGATGAATTTCAATTTAATTCTTGAAGTTTCATCATCTTTCTGGCATCTAGTCAAATGAAGTTTGAGGTTTTCACGAAACTTCATCATATCATTTTGCCTATTCTTTCGCCGTGCTTTTCCATCTTTCTTTGATTCCTGCCGCTGATATTTCTCGCTCCGTCTCTTAGCTTAACTGACAATTATTTTTTTTGGTTCCTTCGAGCGATTTTCGATTGAAGCTGAGAAAATAATAACTTTTCCGAATTGATTGTCGCTTTGAGCTGACAATAGAAAGTTGTTCTTATAAATCCAAATAATTCTTCCAGAAATAATTGTCCAAAAAACAAAGAAAACGTTTAAATGTTGTATATGTTATCGCTTCGAGCTGACAATAGAACTTTTTTTTGATAAATCCAAATTATTGTTCATGAAATTGTTCCAAATTATTCCAAATAGAACAAGTTCGTATATATATATATATATATATATATATATTGTAACATGATAAAAATCATGTACTGTTCCTCGCCTGAACTGACCGCGGATCATGGGGGGAAAATTAGTATCTTACCCCAGCGAGGAGTCGGATCACCCAGGGCCACAATTGTCATTTTATTTTATTTTATTTACTATATTTACCTTCTTTCCATCATTCTCTCGAACTCTGGCGATCGCGCTCACCGTGGGTTATGTGAGCTTCATGACGAGGGGAGGGGAGCGGAGCATCGGGAAGGGCTACAAGACGGCGCTATAGCTGAGGAGCAGCACACCGACGAGCACGCACACACCGAGTCTAGGAGACTTACACCACGTAGGACGCGAAAGTCGATCGTCGTACGCCAGCAGGCATCTCAGGCCTCTACGTGCGAACACCAACCACCTCACCGATGGATCGGCGGCACAAGGCCGTCCAGTAAAACAACCGATGCTACAACATTGTCCAGACGAGTCTGCCTGGTGTTCTCGCGGAATCACGGTGAGCGTCTAATTTCGTTGCGAGTGCACGCGTACTTCCAGTAGTGAATCCACTCCGGCGCCCATTTTGGGGCCGTTTGAGAATGTACTAGAGTCTGCTTGTGACGCGGCACTCTGTAGCCTTCAGCTACCTCATGATTTGATTTTATTATGAGTATTTCTACTTGATCATTATTACTAATATTTTTTTTGTGGGGAAAAACTAGTCCTAACTCATTTGTTATGTCGATCTTCCCCAATAACTTTTTGTGTCGTGGCTCTCGCGTCGTCGTCGCTTACGGGTGATCCTCGCGTCTTAGCATCTATCACGCATCTCTAAAGTTATTACTATTTCTTTTAGTTAGTTAGCATCACTAGGTTAATTACATTTTTTTTTGTTTGTATAGCGTCTTTGCTTGCGGGAGTCCTCTCCCGCACGTGTACAGAATCCTACGTTGACTCTCGTATGGACGAGTGAACGATCAGACTTAAATCATGGATTAAAAAAATATATTTTTTTTTGTGTTTCGTAAAAACTTACATATCGTTGAGTTACGCTCATTGTAGCCTGTTCCCACATGCCTCCGCGGTTATCTGAGCTAGTCGTGGAACGCGTCTCAATGGTGTGACCTTGTCTTTTTGCGGTTAAAAGGACTGGCGCCCTTTTTGGCATTTTGTCTCCTCTCGTTATTCCCGTCGTTCTAATTTCGGGTTGAGAAAGTCCAAAGGGGTCGCTGGAAGTTCGTGAAGAACCACGCGTCTGAATCCCGCAGACGCGCTTGGGAAATTACCTCACAATATATATATATATATATATATATATATATAT